>NC_091282.1:899003585-899108585 GCF_032444005.1 Ranitomeya imitator | reverse complement strand
GGCAGCGGATGCATTTCTCCGGCGCATCCGCTGCCCCATTGTAAGGTGCGGGGAGGTGGGGGCGGAGTTCCGGCCGCGCATGCGCTGTCGGAGAAGCGGCCCGTCAGGAGCAAAAAACGTTACATGTAGCGTTTTTTGCTCCCAACGGTCCGCAGAAGCACGACGCATCCGTCGCATGACGGATGCGACGTGTGGCAATACGTCGCAATGCGTCATCAATACAAGTCTATGGGGAAAAAAGCATCCTGCAAGCACTTTTGCAGGATGCGTTTTTTCTGCAAAACGACGCATTGCGGCGGATTGCAGTTAACGCTAGTGTGAAAGTAGCCTTACATGTAGCGTTTTTTTGCTCCCGACAGTCCGCAGAAGCACGACGCATCCGTCGCACGACGGATGCGACGTGTGGCAATCCGTCGCAATGCGTCATCAATACAAGTCTATGGGGAAAAAACCGCATCCTGCAAGCACTTTTGCAGGATGCGGTTTTTCTGCAAAACGACGAATTGCGGCGGATTGCAGTTAACGCTAGTGTGAAAGTAGCCTTACATGTAGCGTTTTTTGCTCCCGACAGTCCGCAGAAGCACGACGCATCCGTCGCACGACGGATGCGACGTGTGGCAATCCGTCGCAATGCGTCATCAATACAAGTCTATGGGGAAAAAACGCATCCTGCAAGCACTTTTGCAGGATGCGTTTTTTCTGCAAAACGACGAATTGCGGCGGATTGCAGTTAACGCTAGTGTGAAAGTAGCCTAACTCAGTAGAATAAAGGCTGAATATGTGTAACATTCACAATGCCATGCTCTTCCAGAGGTTTCTGTAGGATTAGTGGGCAGTTTCTCTCCTATGTTATCACAGACGCTCGCTTTACTTACGCAGTTCTCAAAACTGAATTTGACTCCGCAGAGGTCCCAGCCTCTTCTTCACAGCAAAAATGTTACAACATCCTATTGTTCTACAAACCTATGAATACAGAATCAACCCCTTCAGTGCCAAGTCCAAGAAGTTAGACAATATGTTTCTGATTGTTTGGAGTGGAATAGATCTGCACAACACAAGAAGAATGTGAGTCTAAGTGTGAGGAGGAGGAAGGGCAAGCAAGCAGACAAGAAAATGAAAGTGAAACTTTGAGCACAATACTGCAGCATAGCCACAGACAGACAAGTCTGGATCTGTTTGTGTGTACGATCTGAGGTTTATTACATTCTTTCCTTATAATGGCAGCAGGCCGTAAAAGAGACCCAGTTTGGGAATATTTTAATGAAGCTCCTTCGCCTATCGGTAAGGCAAGTGCAAACGATGCAACAAAGAGATGCAAGGCCTGGTGGCACGAATGAGGCAACATCATGAGAAGTGCGGTGATGAAGATGACCAAAGAAACACTTCTGAACAGGCAGGATCTTCAGGTTGGTAAACAGTTTTATTGAATCCTATTTCTAAAGACTGAACTGTCATGTGTGAGAAAAATTATATTTCTTATTATTACTGCATGTTACTGTCATTTGGTACAGTTATGAAGAAAAACAAATATTCCTTTTGGGGCAGGGGCAGTGATGTGTTGTGTACAATAAGCAGAAATTGTATAAACAATAAAATAACAACATTGACTTTTTTTGTTTAGGGGAATTCATGGATTCTGGAAACTATCCACCTCCAAGATCACCATCATCCTGTTCTACAGTTTCAGAGTTATCCATCCAGGATAGTGCTTCATTAGCAGCAGCATCATCATCAGACACCCACAGCCACATATCACCATCACCCAAAAGGAAGAAAAAACCTTTAACTCCTGGAACCACCATAGATAGGTTTGTGATAAGAACTAGCAGATTAGAAAAAGAGTTGATTGATGAAAAAATTGCCCAGTTTATTTATGCAACAAACTCTTCTTTCTGTCTGACTGAGAACCCACATTTCATTAATATGGTTCAGTCACTGAGACCAGGATACAGTCCACCCAGCAGAGCTGATGTTGCAGGGAAACTGCTGGATCAAGTGTATGACAGAGAAATGGCGCAATGTGCAACAGCTCTGGAGGGTAAAACTGTTAACCTAAGTATTGATGGGTGGAGTAATGTCCACAATGATCCTATTGTATGTGCTTGTATAACAACAGAAGGTAAAGTCTTCCTTGCACAAACAGCTGATACGTCAGGAAATGCACACACAGCAGAATACTTACAAGAAGTGGCAGTAAAAGCTATAACGATATGTGAACAAAAATTCAAATGTCTAGTACGCAGTTTGGTCACTGACAATGCTGCAAACGTATCCAAGATGAGAAGAGATTTAGAAGAGCAGGGAGGGAATACAAAGCTGCTAATAACATATGGTTGCAGTGCTCATTTGCTGCACCTCTTAGCCAAAGACTTAAGTGTTCCAGAAATAAAGGCTAATGTTGTTGAAATTGCTAAATACTTCCGTAATAATCATTTTGCTGCAGCAGCTCTGAAAAGGATGGGTGGAACCAAGCTAACGCTCCCACAAGATGTTAGATGGAACTCTGTGGTGGACTGTTTTGAGCAGTATATCAAAAACTGGCCTATTCTGATGACACTTTGTGAAGAAAATCGAGATAAAATAGATGGCACTGTCACGGCCAAAATCCTCAACATTGGGCTTAAGAGAAATGCTGAACATATGCTGAGCTTCCTGAAACCCATCTCTCAAGCTTTAAACAAAATACAGAAAAATAGCTGTTTTATTGCGGATGTTGTTGAAATTTGGAAGGAACTGAGTGAACACTTAAAAACAGAACTACACATGGACAGAATTAAATTACAAGCAGTAAACAAACGAATGGGACAAGCACTGACTCCAGCTCATTTTTTGGCAAATATTGTCAATATCCAATATCAGGGTCAAAACCTAAGTGCTGAGGAAGAGGAGTTAGCTATGACATGGGTATCCAGCAATCATCCATCTTTAATGCCAACTATAATAAACTTCAGAGCTAAGGGGGAACCATTCAAGAAATATATGTTTGCTGAAGATATTTTAAGGAAGGTCACACCAGTAAACTGGTGGAAGTCACTTAAGCGCTTGGATTTAGAGACTGTTCAAGTAATGCTTTCACTTTTAACAGCAGTAGCTTCTTCTGCAGGCGTTAAAAGAATATTCTCTTCCTTTGGACTCATTCATTCTAAATTGAGAAATCGGTTGGGACCCAATAAGGCAGGAAAGCTTGTTTTTCTTTTCCAGATTATGAATAGGAACAAAGAAGAAGATGATGATGATGAAGATGACGACAAGAGAGCTACAGAGGGCAGCAGGGACAGTAGTATTTAAGTTTTTCATGTGTCGGCTGGGCTGACAGTCTAAGTTTCTTAAAATATATATATATTTTGTTTAGCCAAATTAGTTAACAAACATGGATGTTTGTTTAAGCGAATAACTTATGCTGTAATGTTGTTATTGTTTCAGTTGAATAAATCTATTTAAATTGTTATTAAGGTCAGGATTATTTTTCTCCTTCCTAAGTACAACAGAACAGTGGTGTCCAAATATGAATGATTAACCCATTAAACTGGAGAGAAAAAAGTAATATAAAAAGTGATTCTAAAAATCTTCATCTACTTGCATGTTAAAGTAGCAAGAACTAGTTTAGGTAGAAACTATGATTTAAATCACTGATTTAAATCAAGCCTTACTGACTAGTGATTTAAATTGTGATTTAAATCGTGATTTAAATCAGTTAGATTTAAATCAAATCCACCCTGCGTGTGGCACATCGTTGAGTTCAGTGTTTTAACCCATACTTCATGCTGTCCGCAGCTTGCATAGCAAAAAAAATTGATAACAGATTCACTTTATTTGTAACCCATTGATTCAACATAAAACTAAGGATTAAAGCAGTCCCAACCAAATAGAAAATGCCGACACAAATTAAAGGGTTATCCCCCAAAAACAAGTTATTCTGTATGCATAGGATATGGCATAATTTGCTGAATGATGGGTGTCCAAATACTTGGACCCCGAGCGATTCTGAAGAACGGGGCTCTGGAACCAAATGAATAGGGCGCTGCAGCCCTGCCTTGAATAAACTGGAGATGCGCATGTTTGGCCTCCACATCTTTCATTATTAATGGAACTACCAAAAATAGCAGAGAACAGCTTTTATCTTTTTCCAGTAGTCCTATAGACAATGAATCAGAAGAAGATATATATCAAGCATGTGCAGTCACTGCAGAGCGCTCTTTTCAGGGCTCCAGAACCCCATTTTCAGGATTTATAGGGGTCTCAGCAGTTGGACAAGCAGCAATCAGCAAGTTATCCCATACCCCATGGATTGGGAAGAACTTATTATATTTTGGGGGGAATATTCTTGAGTAAAATTATAATTTAAAGCGATCATGTCACCTGATTCATGCTGCCCAAACCGTAGGCAGCATGCATCAGAGTCTGGCTGTATGATTGCAGCCAAGTAGATTTTTCTCTGAAATTCTTCAGTGTTTCAGAGCAAATATACTTTAAAGATCTGGCTAATGGCCACAGATGAGGCTAGTCCAGGACTGCCACATGTTATTGACAGGTCTCTCCCATGTGTATATATAGGGACAGACATGATCTGGCAGGGGACGGCAGCAGGCTAATCTGATCTCTGGCTATGGTCAACGGACACATTTTTATAAAGTACACGCTGGAGCGTTTCGGAGAAAAATATATCTGCCAACAATCATGCTGCCAGCGAGTTTGGGATGCAGAAATCATGTGACAGGTTCCCTTTAATGTAACTGTCATTTCAGGAGCACTTGTCTCCTCCCGCCTCCATAGAGTTTTAAAAACAGCAACTGTAAACGCCTATCTCATAAATGTAAAAATGTGTCTTCAATGAATACAGATTATACCTATGAATCGAGAGTGAACGATCATTCCAGTAAGCGAAATAAATAGATTTCTTTTAATAAGCTTCTTATTTTCAGGTATACAATTGTTTTATGTGGAAAATGATGGTAACTCAAAAATCAGCTACATTACAAATCATACATTAGAAATTCTACCAGGGAGAGCTGAGCAAACCACTGCTTTAACTATATTTATGGCTGAGTGGCAGTAGCCCTACAAAAGGTCCTTAAAATAGAGATTATGAAAAACGTAGAGTAGTATGAAATAATGAGAATGTCTTTTTTTAAGCTTTGGCAATGTCTGTTTTCCCATATTACAATCTGTATTAAACACAAAAGTTAGAAATATTGCAATTTTCACACTGGTCAATGACAATTTTTTTTTAGACTAACTTCCTGTAGTTTCAGGAAATTCACACATACATTAGCCACAATGAACATATTGACTATTGTACTAAAGCATCTAATAAGCGGGAGCAAAGGTGAAGGGAGAGGGAGCAGGGTCAGCTGTGACATCAGCTATTGTGATTGGTAGAACCTGTTATCAGCAGGGCTGTGGAGTCGGAGCCCATCTTGGTGGAGTCGGAGTCATGGAAATTGAGGAGTCGGAGTCAGAGGTTTGGCTTACCGACTCCACAGCCCTGGTTATCAGTTGTGTATAGAGCTGTAACCTGTCATTGTAATCCTGCCTCTGATGATAAGGAGCCTGCTGAAAACTCTTTTTAAAAGGACACGCAGTATGAAAATAATGTAAAATAGCCCCAAGGCTAGTGTGACAATTGCAGGATTACTAAATTCTTAAGCCCTTTACCCCCAAGGGTGGTTTGCACGTTAATGAGGTTATAACTCTGGAACGCTTCAACGGATCCCAGTGATTCTGACATTGTTTTCTTGTGACATATTGTACTTCATGATAGTGGTAAAAATTCTTTGATAGTACCTGCGTTTATTTGTGGGAAAAAAAACGGAAATTTGGCGAAAATTATGAAAATTTCGCAATTTTCCAACTTTGAATTTTTATGCAATTAAATCACAGAGATATGTCACACAAAATACTTAATAAGTAACATTTCCCACATGTCTACTTTACACCAGCACAATTTTGGAACCAAAATTTTTTTTTGTTAGGGAGTTATAAGGGTTAAAAGTTGACCAGCAATTTCTCATTTTTACAACACCATTTTTTTTTTTAGGGACATCTCATTTGAAGTCATTTTGAGGGGTCTATATGTTAGAAAATACCCAAGTGTGACACCATTCTAAAAACTACACCCCTCAAGGTGCTCAAAACCACATTCAAGAAGTTTATTAACCCTTCTGGTGCTTCACAGGAATTTTTAGAATGTTTAAATAAAAATGAACATTTAACTTTTTTTCACAAAAAATTTACTTCAGCTCCAATTTGTTTTATTTTACCAAGGGAAACAGGAGAAAATGGACCCCAAAAGTTGTTTTACAATTTGTCCTGAGTACACCGATACCCCATATGTGGGGGTAAACCACTGTTTGGGCGCATGACAGAGCTCGGAAGGGAAGTAGCGCCGCTTGACCTTTCAATGCAAAATTGACAGGAATTGAGATGGGACGCCATGTTGCGTTTGGAGAGCCCCTGATGTGCCTAAACATTGAAACTCCCCACAAGTGACACCATTTTGGAAAGTAGACCCCCTAAGGAACTTATCTAGATGTGTTTTGAGCGCTTTGACCCCCCAAGGGCTTCACAGAAGTTTATAATGCAGAGCCGTAAAAATAAAACAAAAATTTTTTCCCATAAAAATTATTTTTTTAGCCCCCAATTTTGTATTTTCCCGAGGGTAAAAGGAGAAATTGGACCCCAAAATTTGTTGTCCAATTTGTCCTGAGTGTGATGATACACCATATGTGGGGGGAACCACTGTTTGGGCGCATGGGAGGGCTCGGAAGGGAAGGAGCGCCATTTGGAATGCAGACTTAGATGGAATGGTCTGCAGGTGTCACATTACGTTTGCAGAGCCCCTAATGTACCTAAACAGTAGAAACCCCCCACAAGTGACACCATTTTGGAAACTAGATCCCCCCCAAGGAACTTATCTAGATGTGTTGTGAGAACTTTGAACCCCCAAGTGTTTCACTACAATTTATAACGCAGAGCCGTGAAAATAAAAAATCTTTTTTTTCCCACAAAAATTAATTTTTTAGCCCCCAGTTTTGTATTTTCCCAAGGGTAACAGGAGAAATTGGACCCCAAAAGTTGTTGTCCTATTTAATCCCAACATTAACCCTAACCATACCTCTAACCCTGACACACCCCTAACCCTAATCCCAAACCTATTCCCAACTGTAAGGCTATGTTCACACTTTGCGTTGTCCTTCTGCGGGTTCTCCCGCAGCGGATTTGATAAATCTGCAGGGCAAAACAACTGCGGTTCTCCCTGCAGATTTATCGCGGTTTGTTCCGCGGTTTCCGCTGCGGGTTTCCGCCTATACTATTGATGCTGCATATGCAGCAATATGCAGCATCATCAATAGTAATGTTAAAAATAATAAAAATTGGTTATACTCACCCTCTGATGTCCAGATCTCCTGGACGCTGCACCCGGCGGTCCGGTTCCAAAGATGCTGTGCGAGAAGGACCCTTCGTGACGTCACGGTCATGTGACCGCGACGTCACCGCAGGTCCTGGTAGCACAGCAACTCTGACCGGACGGCCGCGTGCCGCGCTGAGACTTCAGAGGGTGAGTATAACATGATTTTTTATTTTTTAACCCCAAATATGGTTCCCAGGGCCTGGAGGAGAGTCTCCTCTCCTCCACCCCGGGTAGCAACCACACATTATCCGCTTACTTCCCGCAACGTGGGCACAGCCCCATGCGGGAAGTAAGCGGTTCAATGTATTCCTATGGGTGCAGAATCGCAGCGATTCTGCACAAAGAAGTGACATGCTGCGGGTTTTAAACCGCTGCGTTCCCGCGCGGTTTTTCCCGCAGCATGTGCACAGCGGTTTGCGGTTTCCATAGGGTTTACATGTTACTGTAAACGCTATGGAAACTGATGCGGACCCGCAGCATCAAAATCGCGGCGGTTCCGCGGTAAAAACCGCAAAGTGTGAATATAGCCTAAATGTAATCTAAACCCTAACCGTAACTTTAGCCCCAACCCTAACTGTAGCCTTAACCCTAGCCCCAACCCTAGCCCTAACCCTAATGGGAAAATGGAAATAAATACATTTTTTTAATTTTTCCCTAACTAAGGGGGTGATGAAGGGGGGTTTGATTTACTTTTATAGCGGGTTTTTTAGCAGATTTTTATGATTGGCATCCGTCACACACTGAAAGACGCTTTTTATTGCAAAAAATATTTTTTGCGTTAACACATTTTGAGAGCTATAATTTTTCCATATTTTGGTCCACAGAGTCATGTAAGGTCTTGTTTTTTGCGGGACGAGTTGACGTTTTTATTGGTAACATTTTCTGGCACGTGACATTTTTTGATCGCTTTTTATTCCGATTTTTGTGAGGCAGAATGACCAAAAACCAGCTATTCATGAATTTCTTTTGGGGGAGGCGTTTATACCGTTCCGCGTTTGGTAAAATTGATAAAGCAGTTTTATTCTTCGGGTCAGTACGATTACAGCGACACCTCATTTATATCATTTTTTTATGTTTTGGCGCTTTTATACGATAAAAACTATTTTATAGAAAAAATAATTATTTTGCATCGCTTTATTCTCAGGACTATAACTTTATTTTTTTGCTGATGATGCTGTATGGCGGCTCGTTTTTTGCGGGACAAGATGACGTTTTCAGCGGTATCATGGTTATTTATATCTGTCTTTTTGGTCGCGTGTTATTACACTTTTTGTTTGGCGGTATGATAATAAAGCGTTGTTTTTTGCCTCGTTTTTTTTTTTACTTACAGTGTTTACTGAAGGGGTTAACTAGTGGGCCAGTTTTATAGGTCGGGCCATTACGGACGCGGCGATACTAAATATGTGTACTTTTATTGTTTTGATTTTTTTGCTTAGCTAAAGAAATGAACTTATGGGAATAATTTTTTTTTTTTTTCCATTATTTAGGTTTTTTTTTTTTGTACACATTTGGAAAAAAAATTTTTTACTTTTTTTTACTTTGTCCCAGGAAGGGGGGGGGGGGGGAGGGGAACATCACAGATCGGTGATCTGACAGTTTGCACACCACTCTGTCAGATCACCGATCTGTCTCAGAGCACTGCAAGCTTCACAGTGCCTGCTCTGAGCAGGCTCTGTGAAGCCACCTCCCTCCCTGCAGGACCTGGATGTCGCAGCCATTTTGGATCCGGGCCTGCTACAGGGAGGGAGGTAGGGACACCCTCGCAGCAACGCGATCACATCGCATTGCTGCGGGGGGCTCAGGGAAGCCCGCAGGGAGCCCCCTCCCTGCGCGATGCTTCCCTGTACCGCCGGCACATCGCGATCATGTTTGATCGCGGTGTGCCGGGGGTTAATGTGCCGGGAGCGGTCCGTGACTGCTCCTGGCACATAGTGCCGGATGTCAGCTGCGATAGGCAGCTGACACCCGGCCGCGATCCCCCCGTGAGCGCTGCCGATCGCATATGACGTACTATCCCATCGGTGGTCATAGGGGCCCACCCCACCTTGACGGGATAGTACATCTAGTGTCAGAAAGGGGTTAATAAGCATGACATGAAAAAAAAATGCCTACATTTTTAAAAATAAATGTAACAAAAAGCTGATTTAAACAATAGGTTGTAATCTGGGGACACAATTATTTTAAGTAGTCCTAACAATTGTTTAAAATTTCACCCAACAAATGATCGTTTTGGTTGAAATGGTGGATTCTGATCAACTTCAGACTTGTGTGTGCCTACCTTCGACCAAGTACACCCAATCAAAAGAAGAGACTGACAATCAGAACATGATAGTACCCAACTGAGAGAAGATGTAGGTGACGACCATATTGACTGAACATAGACAGCTGCCTTTCTGATAAAAGCGCGCTTTGTACTATGGCCCTATAAAAGAATCTGCAAGTAACACTGCCAACTTATGAGCACATGCTTAGGAAACTTGAGAAGCGCTCCAGTTTGGCTGGCATTCCAATTCTTATCATGCCGAGTTACTGGTTGGCCATGTGTAAATAGCAACTTTGACACCAATGCCAAGAGTAAATGCTACAAGAATCAACTCATGCTAAAGTCAAGATAACAGAAAGCGAGCGCTGTCAATCAGAAACGGCGGGAGAGCCCCAATATGCAAATGAGGAGATGTAACCCCTTTTACATATGAATTAAAATGCAATTTTCTCAGGCATTGTATCAGTAAACCGGTACAGTGCTAGTATGGTTGTTATATGAGCCATGTCCTCTACAACACTGTATAGCCCATTTAAAATACATTTTGGGCGTGACGGAGCCCTTTAACCCCTCTGTGACCTTAGACGTAATATCCCGTCGAGGTGCCCTGGGCTTATCTGACCCTGGACGGGATAGTACGTCATAGTGATCGGCAGCGCTCACGGGGGGAGCGCCGCCAATCGCGACCGGGTGTCAGCTGCTTATCGCAGCTGACATCCGGCACTATGTGCCAGGAGCGGTCACTGACCGCCCCCGGCACATTAACCCCTGGCACACCGCGATCAAACATGATCGCGATGTGCCGGCGGTGCAGGGAAGCACCGCGCAGGCAGGGGGCTCCCTGCGGGCTTCCCTGAGCCCCCCGCAGCAACGCGATGTGATCGCGTTGCTGCGAGGGTCTCACCTCCCCCCCTGCTTCCTCCAGCCCCGGATCCAAGATGGCCGCGGATCCGGGTCCTGCAGGGAGGGAGGTGGCTTCACAGAGCCTGCTCAGAGCAGGCACTGTGAAGCAGCCTGCACTGCTATCAGATCAGTGATCTGACAGAGTGCTGTGCAAACTGTCAGATCACTGATCTGTGATGTCCCCCCCTGGGACAAAATAAAAAAAATAAAAAAAAATATTCCAAAATGAAAAAAAAAATATTCCCATAAATACATTTCTTCATCTAAATAAAAAAAAAAACAATAAAAGTACACATATTTAGTATCGCCGCGTCCGTAAGGACCCGACCTATAAAACTGGCCCACTAGTTAACCCCTTCAGTAAACACCGTAAGAAAAAAAAAAAAAACGAGGCAAAAAACAACGCTTTATTATCATACCGCCGAACAAAAAGTGGAATAACACGCGATCAAAAAGACAGATATAAATAACCATGGTACCGATGAAAACGTCATCTTGTCCCGCAAAAAACGAGCCGCCATACAGCATCATCAGCAAAAAAATAAAAAAGTTATAGTCCTGAGAATAAAGCGATGCAAAAATAATTATTTTTTCTGTAAAATAGTTTTTATTGTATAAAAGCGCCAAAACATTAAAAAAATGATATAAATGAGGTGTCGCTGTAATCGTACTGACCCGAAGAATAAAACTGCTTTATCAATTTTACCAAACGCGGAACGGTATAAACGCCTCCCCCAATAGAAATTCATGAATAGCTGGTTTTTGGTCATTCTTCCTCACAAAAATCGGAATAAAAAGCGATCAAAAAATGTCACGTGCCCGAAAATGTTACCAATAAAAACGTCAACTCGTCCCGCAAAAAACAAGACCTCACATGACTCTGTGGACCAAAATATGGAAAAATTATAGCTCTCAAAATGTGGTATTGCAAAAAATATTTTTTGCAATAAAAAGCGTCTTTCAGTGTGTGACAACTGCCAATCATAAAAATCCGCTAAAAAACCCGCTATAAAAGTAAATCAAACCCCCTTTCATCACCCCCTTAGTTAGGGAAAAATAAAAAAAAATGTATTTATTTCCATTTTCCCATTAGGGCTAGGGTTAGGGTTAGGGCTAGGGTTAGGGCTAGAGTTAGGGCTAGGGTTAGGGCTAGGGCTAGGGTTAGGGCTAGGGTTAGGGCTAGGGTTAGGGCTAGGGTTAGGGCTAGGGTTAGGGCTAGGGTTAGGGCTAGGGTTAGGGCTAGGGTTAGGGCTAGGGTTAGGGCTAGGGTTAGGGCTAGGGTTAGGGCTAGGGTTAGGGCTAGGGTTAGGGCTAGGGTTAGGGCTAGGGTTAGGGCTAGGGTTAGGGCTAGGGTTAGGGCTAGGGTTAGGGCTAGGGTTAGGGCTAGGGCTAGGGTTGGGGCTAGGGTTGGGGCTACAGTTAGGGTTGGGGCTACAGTTAGGGTTAGGGTTTAGATTACATTTACAGTTGGGAATAGGGTTGGGATTAGGGTTAGGGGTGTGTCAGGGTTACAGGTGTGGTTAGGGTTACCGTTGGAATTAGGGTTAGGGGTGTGTTTGGATTAGGGTTTCAGTTATAATTGGGGGGTTTCCACTGTTTAGGCACATCAGGGGCTCTCCAAACACGACATAGCGTCCGATCTCAATTCCAGCCAATTCTGCGTTGAAAAAGTAAAACAGTGCTCCTTCCCTTCCGAGCTCTCCCGTGTGCCCAAACAGGGGTTTACCCCAACATATGGGGTATCAGCGTACTCAGGACAAATAGGACAACAACTTTTGTGGTCCAATTTCTCCTGTTACCCTTGGGAAAATACAAAACTGGGGGCTAAAAAATAATTTTTGTGGGAAAACAAAAATATTTTTTATTTGCACGGCTCTGCGTTATAAACTGTAGTGAAATACTTGGGGGTTCAAAGCTCTCACAACACATCAAGATGAGTTCCTTAGGGGGTCTACTTTCCAAAATGGTGTCACTTGTGGGGGGTTTCTACTGTTTAGGTACATTAGGGGCTCTGCAAACGCAATGTGACGCCTGCAGACCAATCCATCGAAGTCTGCATTCCAAATGGCGCTCCTTCCCTTCCGAGCCCTCCCATGCGCCCAAACGGTGGTTCCCCCCCCCCCACATATGGGATATCAGCGTACTCAGGACAAATTGGACAACAACTTTTGGGGTCCAATTTCTTCTCTTACCCTTGGAAAAATAAAAAATTGGTGGCAAAAATATAATTTTTGTGAAAAAATATGATTTTTTATTTTTACGGTTCTGCATTATAAACTTCTGTGAAGCACTTGGTGGGTCAAAGTGCTCACCACACATCCAGATAAGTTCCTTGGGGGTCTACTTTCCAAAATGGTGTCACTTGTGGGGGGTTTCAATGTTTAGGCACATCAGTGGCTCTCCAAACGCAACATGGCGTCCCATCTCAATTCCTGTCAATTTCGCATTGAAAAGTCAAACGGCGCTCCTTCCCTTCCGAGCTCTCCCATGCACCCAAACAGTGGTTTACTGCCACATATGGGGTATCAGCGTACTCAGGACAAATTGGACAACAACTTTTGGCGTCCATTTTCTCCTGTTACCCTTGCTAAAATAAAACAAATTGGAGCTGAAGTAAATTTTTTGTGAAAAAGTTAAATGTTCATTTTTATTTAAACATTCCAAAAATTCCTGTGAAACACCTGAAGGGTTAATAAACTTCTTGAATGTGGTTTTGAGCACCTTGAGGGGTGCAGTTTTTAGAATGGTGTCACACTTGGGTATTTTCTATCATATAGACCCCTCAAAATGACTTCAAATGAGATGTGGTCCCTAAAAAAAAAACGGTGTTGTAAAAATGAGAAATTGCTGGTCAACTTTTAACCCTTATAACTCCCTAACAAAAAAAAAATTTGGTTCCAAAATTATGCTGATGTAAAGTAGACATGTGGGAAATGTTACTTATTAAGTATTTTGTGTGACATATCTCTGATTTAATTGCATAAAAATTCATTCAGTTTGAAAATTGCGAAATTTTCAAAATTTTCGCCAAATTTCCGTTTTTTTCACAAATAAACGCAGGTACTATCAAATAAATTTTACCACTATCATGAAGTACAATATGTCACGAGAAAACAATGTCAGAATCACCAGGATCCGTTGAAGCGTTCCAGAGTTATAACCTCATAAAGGGACAGTGGTCAGAATTGTAAAAATTGGCCTGGTCATTGACGTGCAAACCACCCTTGGGGGTAAAGGGGTAAAGGAGCTGTGAAGTGCAAGTGCTTCCTGCTAAAGTGGAACAAACACAAATAACAGCACAGCAGGATAATAAGCCGGAGTGTGAATTTTTACATAGACCCTTGGGAAAGCTTTACAGGGGTTACCGAATAGGAAAATCCATTCTTTTCAATTAGGCTGGTTCCTAAAAAATAAACCGATCACAGCAAGGTCTCCAATTTATACCTGGAGCTATCAATTACAAACTGAAGAGCAACGTTTTTAAGAAAATAAGGAAAGCTCAATCTTAAGCAGAATCCACAGGGTTTCTCTTCTCTAACATTATTTTACCATCCACTAATCCAGATTATGCTGAAATTTATTCTGAAACCCCTGGAAGTCCCAAAAAATGAAGGCAATCTGTGACTGTAACCACAGTAGTCACAACAATGCACAATAGAAAAAACTGACTGTGGATTACAATGTGTTAACAGCTGCACGAGGCAGAGATTCCATAGAAAGTGATAAAACGTTCATTGGCAATGGATCTAAAGTCCAATGTGGGACCGGAGAGTTGACTTGACAGTGATAGAGACCTAAAGTGGATTAGTCAGTCCAGCTTCCACTCCTTTGTTTACCTAGGGCACAATGCCATGTGGTCTAACAAGACTCCTCCGTAGGAGCGAGGCTCACCAATCAGCCCTAGCAGCATTAGGGTACGTGCAAACGTCAGGATTTCTTGCAGAAATTTTCCTGACAAAAACCGGACATTTCTGCCAGAAATCCGCATGCGTTTTTACCGCGATTTTACTGCGATTTTGACGCGTTTTTTCCCAAATACATAGAATTGCGGGAAAACGCAGAAAATCCGCAAAAATAATGAACATGCTCATTTTTTTTTAACGCGATGCGTTTTTTTCGCGGAAAAAAACGCATCCATGTGCACAAAACATGCAGAATGCATTCAAAATGATAGAATGCATAATGTATGCGTTTTTAATGAGTTTTTATAGCGTTTTTAGCGCAAAAAAACGCGAAAAAAAATGCGAAAAAACCTGTACGTGTGCACATAGCCTTAATGGAAGTGTTATTCCACTTTTTGTTCGGTGGTATGATAATATAGCTTTGTTTTTTTGCCTCGGGTTTTTTTTTTTTTTTTTACGGTGTTCACTGAGGGGGTTAACTAGTGGGACAGTTTTGTAGGTCGGGTCGTTACAGACGCGGCGATACTAAATATGTGTACTTTTATTGTTTTTTTATTACTTAGATAAAGAAATGTATTTATTGGAACAATATTTTTTTCATTATTTAATTTTTATTTATTTTTTTTACACATGTAAAAAAATTTGCAGCCCCGCGGCCATTTTGGATCCGGGGCCTGCAGGGAGAGGAAGGTAGGAGACCCTCGGAGGTCCCTCCCTGCGCGATGCTTCCTTATACCACCAGAAAACTGCGATCATGTTTGATCGCAGTGTGTCGGGGGTTAATGTGCCGGGGGCGGTCCGTGACCGCTCCTGGCACATAGTGCCGGATGTCAGCTGCGATTGCGCTGGACGTACTATTCCATCCTTGGGAAGTAGGGCCCACCCCACATGGTCAGAATAGTACGTCCAATGGTAGAAAGGGGTTAATCCTCTTGCAATAGGACAAGCTGGATGGCAAAACAAGTGCTAGTAATATCCCAAAAGTAATAACATAGTAACATAGTAACATAGTTAGTAAGGCCGAAAAAAGACATTTGTCCATCCAGTTCAGCCTATATTCCATCATAATAAATCCCCAGATCTACGTCCTTCTACAGAACCTAATAATTGTATGATACAATATTGTTCTGCTCCAGGAAGACATCCAGGCCTCTCTTGAACCCCTCGACTGAGTTCGCCATCACCACCTCCTCAGGCAAGCAATTCCATATTCTCACTGCCCTAACAGTAAAGAATCCTCTTCTATGTTGGTGGAAAAACCTTCTCTCCTCCAGACGCAAAGAATGCCCCCTTGTGCCCGTCACCTTCCTTGGTATAAACAGATCTTCAGCGAGATATTTGTATTGTCCCCTTATATACTTATACATGGTTATTAGATCGCCCCTCAGTCGTCTTTTTTCTAGACTAAATAATCCTAATTTCGCTAATCTATCTGGGTATTGTAGTTCTCCCATCCCCTTTATTAATTTTGTTGCCCTCCTTTGTACTCTCTCTAGTTCCATTATATCCTTCCTGAGCACCGGTGCCCAAAACTGGACACAGTACTCCATGTGCGGTCTAACTAGGGATTTGTACAGAGGCAGTATAATGCTCTCATCATGTGTATCCAGACCTCTTTTAATGCACCCCATGATCCTGTTTGCCTTGGCAGCTGCTGCCTGGCACTGGCTGCTCCAGGTAAGTTTATCATTAACTAGGATCCCCAAGTCCTTCTCCCTGTCAGATTTACCCAGTGGTTTCCCGTTCAGTTTGTAATGGTGATATTGATTCCCTCTTCCCATGTGTATAACCTTACATTTATCATTGTTAAACCTCATCTGCCACCTTTCAGCCCAAGTTTCCAACTTATCCAGATCCATCTGTAGCAGAATACTATCTTCTCTTGTATTAACTGCTTTACATAGTTTTGTATCATCTGCAAATATCGATATTTTACAGTGTAAACCTTCTACCAGATCATTAATGAATATGTTGAAGAGAACAGGTCCCAATACTGACCCCTGCGGTACCCCACTGGTCACAGCGACCCAGTTAGAGACTATACCATTTATAACCACCCTCTGCTTTCTATCACTAAGCCAGTTACTAACCCATTTACACACATTTTCCCCCAGACCAAGCATTCTCATTTTGTGTACCAACCTCTTGTGCGGCACGGTATCAAACGCTTTGGAAAAATCGAGATATACCACGTCCAATGACTCACCGTGGTCCAGTCTATAGCTTACCTCTTCATAAAAACTGATTAGATTGGTTTGACAGGAGCGATTTCTCATAAACCCATGCTGATATGGAGTTAAACAGTTATTCTCATTGAGATAATCCAGAATAACATCCCTCAGAAACCCTTCAAATATTTTACCAACAATAGAGGTTAGACTTACTGGCCTATAATTTCCAGGTTCACTTTTAGAGCCCTTTTTGAATATTGGCACCACATTTGCTATGCGCCAGTCCTGCGGAACAGACCCTGTCGCTATAGAGTCACTAAAAATAAGAAATAATGGTTTATCTATTACATTACTTAGTTCTCTTAGTACTCGTGGGTGTATGCCATCCGGACCTGGAGATTTATCTATTTTAATCTTATTTAGCCGGTTTCGCACCTCTTCTTGGGTTAGATTGGTGACTCTTAATATAGGGTTTTCATTGTTTCTTGGGATTTCATAATAGGAATGAAAAAATAACAACTATGCCAAAGGAGTTGAAAAGAAAAGTCTTGAGTGAGAAAAGGGCTCAATTCTGGCTTTACTAGCAGAGGGACACAGTGAGCGTCATGTTGCCTCCATCCTTAAAATTTCTAAGATGGCAGTCCAATACAACAAGGTCAAGCAGCAGACATTGGGAACAACAAAGCTACAGACTGGCAGAGGGCGAAAAAGACCCTCCACTGACCGGGATGACAGTCGTCTCATTCGAATGTCACTCAGCAACCGCAGAATGACATCATGTGACCTACAAAAGGAATGGCAAATGGCAGCTGGGGTGAACTGCACGGCAACAACAGTTCATAACAGGCTCCTAGAGGCAGGGCTCAAGTCATATAAAGCTAGAAAAAAGCCTTTCATCAATGAGAAGCAAAGGAGAGCCAGGCTGAAGGTTGCAAAAGACCATAAGGATTGGACCATAGAGGACTGGAGTAAGGTAATATTCTCTGATGAGTTTAATTTTCAGCTTTGCCCAACACCTGGTCGTCTAATGGTTAGACGGAGAGCTGGAGAGGCGTACAAGCCACAGTGTCTTGCACCCACTGTGAAATTTGGTGGAGAATCGGTGATGATCTGGGGATGCTTCAGCAAGGCTGGAATTGGCAGGTTAATCGCTGAGAAGGACTAAAACCTCAGTTCTGCCTCCATCATGCTTTAATGTGAGTATGGTGTGCTTTTGCTGATGCACAGCGTTTGTGCCAAACATACCGTACTTTTTGGAATTCTGGACAAAATGTTATACTTGGGTTCCCATCAGACCGTAACATTATTCTACATTCTTATGACAGATTTTCTGTAGGTTTCGGCTTGGATGTTCTTTTTTGTAAGATAACTCTTCTGTCTTTCCACCCTACCCCCGTAGGGCAGACAAATGAAGAATACAAGATGTTGTTGTCCACAAGCAGTATACAACCACTTGAAATAAATTTCCGCAGCTACTTAAATCTTTACAGCTATATCACTATTATCCTGGTTAGGAGCATGTTGTTGAAAAAACTTCATGATCCCAATAGTAAAGGATATTATAAAAAAACACTCCAACAATATAGAGCCTCCACATAACACACAAACCTAAGTACTGTGTTCATGGAGTAAAAAAATCCAAATTGACATAATATATAATAAAGACAAACCAAAAAATGGTAAAAGACGTTTGCCGAAAATAATCAAAAAAAGAATCCAAAGATTTGCAGAATAATAGCTAGTATAGTTATAGTAGTAAACAATTTAAAAGGTCACAAATACTAGGAAAGTCACAGACATTAGGTAATCATGCAGTCAAAAGACAATATATTTAGTGACAAACAGGAGTGACAATAGCCTAAAAAAAGATTAAAAAGCTACTGGGGCAAAAATGGCAATGAACTGTATGAAGGTGGCAGTTAGGAAATCATATGGAAAACATGACCAGAATGTATTGTATAAATGTAAAGCACCGGGGAAACCCCCAATTTAAGAAAATGGGAACAAAAAGCGCATGAAAGTAAATCATATGATTATGACTGGACAGCTTAGCCATGATAATAAAGTGCCTGTGCAAAGTCAACGCATTTCGCGTTTACTTTCACAAGGGAAGTAAACAATTACTCCCCTTGAGAAAGCACACGCGAAACGTGCAAAACTAAAAAACTAATTTTAGGCCATGTTCACACGATCCTTTTTTTCATGCGGAATTGCCGCGATTTTCCCGCTGCGGGTCCGCAGCTGTTTTCCATGCAGGGTACATTACATTGTACCCTATGGAAAACAGGAACTGCTGTGCCCACAATGCGGAAAAAAAAAAAAAAACGCGCTGAATAGCTGCGGGAAAAAAGAAGTACCATGTCACTTCTTTTTTCGGAGCCGCAGCGGTTCTGCACCCATTGACCTCCATTGTGAGGTCAAACCCGCAGTAAAACCCGCAGATGAAAAAAATATCGGCGGGTTTTACTGCGGTTTGTGGTGCCGAACCGCTGCAGCAGGAAGTGCGGGGAAGCGGGCGGAAGTGCGTGGGCAGAGTGTGGCTGCCCCCCCGTGCTCCAATCCCACCGCCCCGTGCTCCGATGCCCCCCCCCCCCCCAGTGCTCCGATGCCCCCCCCCCCGTGCCCTAATCTCCCCCCCTTATACTTACCCGGTGTCCCGGTGTCCGTCCGGCCGTCTCCTCCCTGGGCGCCGCCATCTTGCAAAATGGCGGGCGCATGCGCAGTGCGCCCGCCGAAACTGCCGGCCGGCAGATTCGTTCCAAAGTGCATTTTGATCACTGAGATATAACCTATCTCAGTGATCAAAATAAAAAAAAATAGTAAATGACACCCCCCCCCCCCCTTTGTCACCCCCATAGGTAGGGACAATAAAAAAAAATTAAGAATTTTTTTTTTTCCACTAAGGTTAGAATAGGGTTAGGGGTAGGGGTAGGGTTAGGGGTAGGGTTAGGGGTAGGGTTAGGGGTAGGGTTAGGGGTAGGGTTAGGGGTAGGGTTAGGGGTAGGGTTAGGGGTAGGGTTAGGGGTAGGTTTAGGGGTAGGGTTAGGGGTAGGGTTAGGGGTAGGGTTAGGGGTAGGGTTAGGGGTAGGGTATTTTCAGCCATTTTAACTGCATAGAAAACTGCATAAAAAAAAGGATCAAAAAAAGGATCAAAAAAGGACAAAAAAAGGACCAAAAAAAGGACCAAAAAAAGGACCTGCGTTTTCTGCCAAGAGCTGCAGTTTTTTAAAAAACAGTCCTGAAAAAAAAAGGATGGAAATCAGGAACGTGTGAACATACCCTTAGTTTTGCTATTTTCTTTCTCAATGGATTTCTGCAAATTTTAAGTCCAATACAAAACCTGATTGTCCGCAGCCACTATATCTTGAAAATTACTTGGTGATGTTTGTACACGAGAATAAAAAATAAAAAAGCAATTCTTTTCGCATAAAGTTCATAAGCCTTGAGTGCGACTGTTGTCTCTTTTGTATTGGACCTTGGATGTCCTGCCTGCACCTTTCTTCCTGAATTCTGCAGTGTGCACATCATTTCTCCTGGACATGCAAATTGTAAGTGACATTAACCCCTTAAGCCCCGAGGGTGGTTTGCACGTTAATGACCGGGCCAATTTTTACAATTCTGACCACTGTCCCTTTATGAGGTTATAACTCTGGAACGCTTCAACGGATCTTGGCGATTCTGACATATTCTCGTGACATATTGTACTTCATTTTAGTGGTAACATTTATTCGATATAACTTGCGTTTATTTGTGAAAAAAACGGAAATTTGGCGAAAATTTAGAAAATTTCGCAATTTTCCAACTTTAAATTTTTATGCCCTTAAATCACAGAGATATGTCACGCAAAATACTTAATAAGTAACATTTCCCACATGTCTACTTTACATCAGCACAATTTTGGAACCAAAATTTTTTTTTGTTAGGGAGTTATAAGGGTTAAAAGTTGACCAGCAATTTCTCATTTTTACAACACCATTTTTTTTTAGGGACCACATCTCATTTGAAGTCATTTTGAGGGGTCTATATGATAGAAAATACCCAAGTGTGACACCATTCTAAAAACTGCACCCCTCAAGGTGCTCAAAACCACATTCAAGAAGTTTATTAACCCTTCAGGGGTTTCACAGGAATTTTTGGAATGTTTAAATAAAAATGAATATTTAACTTTTTTTCACACAAAATTTATTTCAGCTCCAATTTGTTTTATTTTACCAAGGGTAACAGGATAAAATGGATGCCAAACGTTGTTGTACAATCTGTACTGAGTACGCTGATACCCCATATGTGGGGGTAAACCACTGTTTGGGCGCACGGCAGAGCTCGGAAGGAAAGGAGCGCCATTTGACTTTTCAATGCAAAATTGACAGGAATTGAGATGGGACGCCATGTTGCGTTTGGAGAGCCCCTCATGTGCCTAAACATTGAAACCCCCCACAAGTGACACCATTTTGGAAAGTAGACCCCTTAAGGAACTTATCTAGAGGTGTGGTGAGCACTTTGACCCAACAAGTGCTTCACAGAAGTTTATAATGCAGAGCCGTAAAAATAAAAAATCATTTTTTCACAAAAATTATCTTTTCGCCACCAATTTTTTATTTTCCCAAGAGTAAGAGAAGAAATTAGACCACAAAAGTTGTTGTGCAATTTGTCCTGAGTGCGACGATACCCCATATGTGGGGGTAAACCACTGTTTGGGTGCATGGCAGAGCTCGGAAGGAAAGGAGCGCCATTTGACTTTTCAATGCAAAATTGACTGGAATTTAGATGGGACGCCATGTTGGTTTGGAGAGCCCCTGATGTGCCTAAACATTAAAAACCCCCACAAGTGACACCATTTTGGAAACTAGACCCCCTAAGGAACTTATCTAGATGTGTTTTGAGAGCTTTGAACCCCCAAGTGTTTCACTACAGTTTATAACACAGAGCCGTGAAAATAAAGCATTAAGCTACTTACTGGTAGCGGCATTTTTCGGAGGCCCATGACAGCACACGAGAGAGGGGATCCGCCCTTAAGGAACAGGAAACCTACAGATACAAAAGGGCGGCACCTCTCCCCATGCATCAGTTGTATTTCAGAGCCTGAGAGGACTGCCGCGGTTAGTGGTACACAAATATACAATATATACATTATATACATTTGAAACAAAATAACCCATTATTGTAATAAGACACCATACGTGAGATTTACATATTACGCTATATACATATCAGGAAGTGCTACCCCCACGTGAATAGGGAGGGAACTAAGGGTGCTGTCATGGGCCTCCGAAAAATGCCGCTACCAGTAAGTAGCTTAATGCTTTATTCGGACTCCCATGACAGCACACGAGAGCTTTACAGAGATGTAAGCTACCTTAGGGAGGGACTATAGATTGTAGCACCCTTAACCCAAAGGAAAGATCAGAGGAGGACCCCAAATCCAACCGATAGTGTTTAAAGAAAGTGGAAGGGGATGACCATGTGGCCGCCTTACATATCTGCTCCACTGACACTCCAGATCTTTCTGCCCAGGATGACGCCATGGCCCGGGTGGAATGTGCCTTTAGGTTCTGCGGAGCTGGCCCCCCACCTGCTGTATAAGCTAGAGAGATAGTTTCCCTAATCCATTTAGCCAGTAAATATTTCGATACTCTAAATCCTTTCTTTGGACCTTGGAAGGAAAGAAGCAGTGCCCCATCCTTCTTCCAATTATCAGTAGCTGAAATATACTGAAGAAGAGATCTCCTGACGTCTAACGTATGAAGCTCCTGCTCTTTAGGATTAGAGGGATTAGGAATAAAGGACGGCAAAACTATCTCCCGTGATCTATGGAACCGTGTCGCCACCTTTGGCAGATATGCTGGGTCTGGTCTAAGGACTACTCTGTCTGACAAGATTTCAGTGTATGGAGGAGCTCTGGAAAGTGCCTGTATATCCCCTATCCTGCGAGCTGAGGTTATGGCGATCAGGAAGGCTGTCTTAAGTGTCAACATTTTGATCGAGGCCTCCTGCAGAGGTTCAAAGGGGGGTTTAGTTAGAGAGGACAGAACTAAATTTAAATCCCATGGAACTGTTCTGTCTTTATGCAGTGGTGTAGATCTACTAACTGCCTTCATAAACCTCGCTATCCAGTAGTTATTCGCTATATTACAGGAAAACAGGGCACCTAAAGCTGAGACCTGTACCCTAAGGGTACTAGGAGAGAGTTTCAACTCGAACCCCTTCTGTAGGAACTCTAGGATTTGTTGTACTGGCACCCCGTCTTGGATATTAAACTTTGAACAAGACAAGAACTTTCTCCAAGTCCTAGAGTAGATTTTCGTAGTTACTTGCTTTCTACTCTTTAGGAGCGTCTCCACCAAGTTTGGAGAGAAGCCTTTTCCCACTAATAGTGACCGTTCAAACACCATGCCGTCAAATGGAGCCCCGTCACTTGTGGATGGGAGATCGGTCCCTGCGAAAGCAAGTTCGGGATCTCTGGCAGTACCCAGGGGACCGCTACAGACATTGTCTTGAGCCAGGCAAACCAGGTTCTTCTGGGCCAAAAGGGGGCGATAAGGATGACTTTCGCTCGATCCTCCCTGATTTTCCTCACCACTAGAGGTATCAGGTTCAGTGGTGGGAAAGCATAGGCTAGTGGAAAATCCCATTTCATGAGAAACGCGTCTACCGCCAGGGGATTCTCCCTGGGATTTAGGGAGCAAAAAAGTTTTACTTTTCTGTTGTTTCTGGTGGCGAATAGATCCACCACTGGTTGACCCCATCTGCGGACGACAAGATTGAAAATGTCCTCGTTGAGAGACCACTCTCCCTGTTTTAACACATTTCGGCTGAGGAAATCTGCTGCCACATTTTCTTTTCCTTTGATGTGAAGAGCTGTCAAAGATAGAAAATTGAGCTCTGCCACCTGGAACAACCGATCCGTGATCTGCATTAAAGTTTCGGAACGAGTTCCCCCTTGCCGGTTTATGTAAGCGACCGCCACTCTGTTGTCCGACAGAATTCTGACGTGCTGGCCCTGCAGATATACGAGGAATTTTTTAACAGCCAGTTCAACCGCCAACAACTCTCTTTGATTTGATGAAAATGTTGTGAAGGGTTCCCACTGTCCCTGGACCACCATGTCCCCCATATAGGCTCCCCACCCTGAAGAGCTGGCATCCGTGGTTATCACGTGGGTGACATCTATCATCCAGGGAACCCCTGCTGATAAATTTTGTTTATCTAGCCACCATCTAAGGGAATTCAATGTTATCGGCCTCAATGTCAATTTTCCATTCAATGCGCCTCCTAAGGCTCTGTCATGGAACAGGACTTCATTTTGTAGGGACCTGGTGTGGAACTGAGCCCACTTAACTGCTGGGATGCAAGATGTGAGTGACCCAAGTAGAGACATTGCTTGCCTAAGTGTCATGGAAGGTGTATTGATTGCTCTTAATACAAAACTCTGAATTTGGTCCATTTTCTCTATAGGGAGGAGACACTGCTGTGTCACTGAATTCAACATTAACCCCAGGAATTTTTGAACATTTAGGGGCTGTAATTTAGATTTTTCAAAGTTTATGATCCAACCCAACCGTTCTAGTTTGGTTTTAGCAATCTCCCATTGTGACAGACAATGATCTACCGAGTTACCTACAATGAGGAAATCGTCTAAGTAGGGGACTATAAGGATATTTGACTCTCTTAAATGCGCCATAACTTCCGCAATTATTTTAGTAAACACCCTAGGTGCCGAGGTGATCCCAAAGGGGAGCGCTCTGAATTGAAAATGTCGAATCCTACCCCCCATTAGTATCGCTACCCTCAGGTATCGTTGGAAATCAGCATGAATGGGTACATGATAGTAGGCATCTTTCAAATCCACTACTACCATGAAACAGTTGTTGAAAAGCATTTTTATTGCCGAATTGATGGACTCCATTTTGAAAGTATGTTTCACCAAAAACTTATTGAGACCCTTAAGATTTATAATGGTCCTGTAAGATTTATCAGGCTTCTGGATTAGGAACAGGGGAGAGTAAAACCCTTCCCCTGCCTGAGAATACGGCACTTCTACCAAAACATTTTTGGAACAGAGAGTCCTCACTTCCTCTTCTAGGGCGAATTGTTCAGTGGGAGATGAGCGCCAGGGTGTTAACCTAAATTTGTCCTGTGGAATATGAACAAATTCCAGCTTGAGACCATGGGAAACAGTGTCTTTTATCCAAACGCTGTTTGTGATTTTCGACCACTCTGCCGAGAAATGCAATAGTCTCCCTCCCACTGGAATTGCTAGTCATTGGTCTTGTTTTTTATTTTCCGTCTGGTTACGGCGAAACATGAGACCTGTACCTCGCTTTCGCCTATCCTCCCATCTGGGACGATCTCTCCCTGGTGAAAAGGCTCGCTTTCCTCCCCGGTTGAACCTTCTTTTGTTGAAGGGACGACGGTATGGATTGAACAGGTTGGGAAACTTTTTCTTATCATCTCCTGCTTTCTCCAGGAGTTCATCCAGGGTAGGCCCAAATAAATATTCGCCTTTACAAGGGATAGCGCAGAGCTTCGCTTTTGCCTGCATATCCCCCGGCCAGCATTTCAGCCATAGGGCTCTCCTTGCAGCATTAGAAAGTCCTGCTGCTCTAGCTGCCAACTTTACGGAGTCAATTGAGGCGTCTGATAAAAAAGCCGCCCCCTCCTGGATTACAGGTAATGCTGAGAGAATGGACTCTCTAGAGGCCCCTTGTTTTAATTGGGTCTCCAACTGGTCCAGCCAGACCATCATTGACCTTGCCGTGCAGGTTGAAGCTACCGCAGGTCTTAAGGAGCCAGCTGCCATCTCCCAGGTTCCCTTCAGGAAGGTATCCACTTTCCTATCCAGGGGGTCTTTAAGTGTTCCCATATCTTCAAATGGGAGAGAAGATCGTTTAGCTACCTTGGCAATTGCTGCATCCAGATTGGGTGCTTTCTCCCAGTTACCTACTGCTGGGTCATCAAAAGGGTATCGGCGTTTTTGCGCAGGTGGTAAGGAGCCTTTTCTCTCAGGTTTCCTCCATTCCCTATTAATAAGATCTTGTATTTTCTCATTTAAAGGAAACACTCTGCGCTTCTTTTGCTCCAATCCACTGAACATCATTTGTTCTTTGGATAGTTGAGGCTTGGGTTCCGATATACCCATTGTGCCTCTGACCGCCTTTACCAATTTGTCTATCCTTTCTAGGGGTAGGCAAAACCGAGCAGCGTCTTCTTCCGAAGAGGAGGATGATGCTGCTGAATTGTCTGATTCTTCGGACTTGTCCTTTTCCACAGACGAATCAGATGCCCACTCAGTTCTCTGCCTAGAACCTCCTGACTGTGAAAGGTTTTTAAAAGACTCTTTAACCTCCATTCTAATCATCTTCTTGAGACTGGCCGTAATAGAGGAGGATTCTTCGGCTACCTACGGGGATAAGTAAGGTAGACTAGAGTGTAAAATCTACATGCTATACCCCCTCCCCTCCTTCCAGAACCTCACCGTCTGCTGGATACAGGGGTCACATAGTTTTTTAGGGTGTGAGTCAGGCAAGGGAACCCCGCAGATGGCACATTCCCTATGCTTCGCCTTACTGACGTTTTTCCTTCCCTGCATAAAACACATGAGGGGAGACTAGTCACTAAGTGAACTTTCTCGAAGATCACTTACCAGTGGCTGCTCACACCCAGAAATACCGAAGCATGAGGGGGATCCTTTTTGACTGACCCTCCAGACCCCTGTCTGGAGGAGCTTCTGCGGCCCGAACCATCGCTCCTTTTTTCATGTTCCTTCTCCTTGGGTTTCTGGGATGCTTGTTCCAGCAGCACAACCTGCTGATCCTGATCTGAATCCATTTTCAGTAAATTGGAGCCAGAACCCGGGAACATGCTGCTGGAGCCGCCTTATAAGGCCCCTCCTTCGGTCAGCGCACCTTGCCCAGCTTGTTTGTTTAATTTTCCCGCCCCCCCCGCAGCTGTGGGGAATCAATCGTCGCTCCGGAGGGATTGCGGCATGATCTCCGGTGGGCGCCGCCATCTTGGAGCCCCCGCGCATGCGCAGGAGCTCGCCGATCCGGAAGACGTCGCCGGCTCCGCCCCCCGACGTCACCACAGCTTACAGCGCTTCCTGTCAGCGCTGCAGCTCTCGTGGAACGCCGAGGCCGGCCAGCTACGATCCGATCGGCGCCCCCAGATGCCGCCGCGCTCCCCCCTGCTCCAGAGAGACCCACAGCCCACGGGAAGGGCGACTTACCAGACGCTGGCCCCGGAGACCGGACACCCCCTGGCGACCGCTCCTCGCTGCCTAGTCACCGCCGTGCCGCCCTGCCAGGGCCACCGTGACTACTTCAGGTACCCGCACCGGCCGAAGTGGGAGACCCTCTCGCCACCAGAATCGGTCCGGCCGGCCTGGACTCCTGTAGTTTCTATAGGCATCCAGTCCCTTCAGGAACAGGAAACCAACTGATGCATGGGGAGAGGTGCCGCCCTTTTGTATCTGTAGGTTTCCTGTTCCTTAAGGGCGGATCCCCTCTCTCGTGTGCTGTCATGGGAGTCCGAATAAAAATTCTTTTTTTTTTTTTCACAAAAATGATTTTTTAGCCCCCAGCTTTGTATTTTTACAAGGGTAACAGAATAAATTGGACCCCAAAAGTTGTTGTCCAATTTGTCCCGAGTACGCTGATACCCCATATGTGGGGGGGGGGAACCACTGTTTGGGCGCATGGCAGAGCTCGGAAGGGAAGGAGCGCCATTTGGAATGCAGACTTAGATGGAATGGTCTGCAGGCGTCACGTTGCATTTGCAGAGCCCCTGATGTACCCAAACAGTACAAACCCACCACAAGTGACCTCATATTGGAAACTAGACCTCCCACGGAACTTATCTAGATGTGTTGTGAAAACTTTGAACCCCTAAGTGTTTCACTACAGTTTACAACGCAGAGCCGTGAAAATAAAAAATCCTTTTTTTTCCCACAAAAATGATTTTTAGCCCCCCAAATTTTTATTTTGCCAAGGATAACAAGAGAACTTGGACCCAAAAAGCTGTTGTCCAATTTGTCTCGAGTACGATGATACCCCATATGTTGGGGTAAACCCCTGTTTGGGCGCACGGGAGAGCTCAGAAGTGAAGGAGCACTATTTTACTTTTTCAATGCAGAATTGGCTGGAATTGAGATCGGACGCCATGTCGCGTTTGGAGAGCCCCTGATGTGCCTAAACAGTGGAAACCCCCCAATTATAAATGAAACCCTAATCCAAACGCACCCCTAACCCTAATCCCAACTGTAACCCTAACCACACACCTAACCCTGACACACCCCTAATTCTAATCCCAACCCTAATCCCAACCGTAAATGTAATCCAAACCCTAACCCTAGCCCTAACCTTAACCCTAGCCCTAATGGGAAAATGGAAATAAATACATTTTTTTTAATTTTATTATTTTTCCCTAAGGCTAGGTTCACATTGCATTAGGGAAATCCGTTTAGCGCTAGCGGATTGCACTAACGCAATGTCTTTTTAGGTGTCGTGTTTAGTGGTCGCGTTAACGTCCCCGCTCTGGAAGATCGGGGATCGGACCTCGGGCGCGCCGCGGACGCTGCAAGCAGCGTCCGAGGCGCGCCACAAAAGAACGGCACCTTGCTAGCGCGAGCCGAAAATGGCATGCTCTAGCGATGCGCTACACCCGAAAATCACATTGCTGTCAATGGGTGTGCTAACGGACCCGTTGCACGGCGTTAATTGTGACATTTTCGCCGTGCAACGCTGTCCGTTAGCGTTAACCCATTAACGCAATGTGAACCTAGCCTAACTAAGGGGGTGATGAAGGGGGGTTTGATTTACTTTTATAGTGTTTTTTATATCGGATTTTTATGATTGGCAGCCGTCACACACTAAAAGACGCTTTTTATAGCAAAAAAGTTTTTGCGTCTCCACATTTTGAGACCTATAATTTTTCCATATTTTGGTCCACAGAGTCATGTTAGGTCTTGTTTTTTGCGGGACGAGTTGATGTTTTTATCGGTTACATTTTCGGACACGTGACAGTTTTTGATCGCTTTTTATTCCGATTTTTTGTGAGGCAGAATGACCAAAAACCAGCTATTCATGAATTTCTTTTGGGGGAGGCGTTTATACCGTTCCGCGTTTGGTAAAATTGATGAAGCAGTTTTATTCTTCGGGTCAGTACGATTACAGCAATACCTCATTTATATCATTTTTTTATGTTTTGGCGCTTTTATACGATAAAAGCTATTTTATAGAAAAAATAATTATTTTGGCATCGCTTTATTCTGATGACTATAACTTTTTTATTTTTTTTGGTTATGATCCTATATGGCGGCTCGTTTTTTGCGGGACAAGATGACGTTTTCAGAGGTACCATGGTTATTTATATCCGTCTTTTTGATCGCGTGTTATTCCACTTTTTGTTCAGCGTTATGTAGTGTTGAGCATTCCGATACCGCAAGTATCGGGTATCGGCCGATACTTGCGGTATCGGAATTCCGATACCGAGATCCGATATTTTTGTGATATCGGGTATCGGTATCGGAAGTGTAAAATAAAGAATTAAAATAAAAAATATTGTTATATTCACCTCTCCGGCGGCCCCTGGACATCAGCGGGAGGATCCGGCGTCCGGCACGGCTTCTTTCTTCAAAATGCGCGCCTTCAGGACCTGTGGAATGACGTCCCGGCTTCTGATTGGTCGCGTGCCGCCCATGTGACCGCCACGCGACCAATCAGAAGCCGCGACGTCATTCCTCAGCTAAAGTCCTAGAATGAGCGCCTTCTAGGACCTGAGGAATGACGTCGCGGCTTCTGATTGGTCGCGTGGCGGTCACATGGGCGGCACGCGACCAATCAGAAGCCGGGACGTCATTCCACAGGTCCTGAAGGCGCGCATTTTGAAGAAAGAAGCCGTGCCGGACGCCGGATCCTCCCGCTGATGTCCAGGGGCCGCCGGAGAGGTGAATATAACAATATTTTTTATTTTAATTCTTTATTTTACACTTTAATATGGATCCCAGGGCCTGAAGGAGAGTTTCCTCTCCTTCAGACCCTGGGATCCATGAGGATACCTTCCGATACTTGATGTCCCATTGACTTGTATTGGTATCGGATATCGGTATCGGCGATATCCGATATTTTTCGGGTATCGGCCGATACTATCCGATACCGATACTTTCAAGTATCGGACGGTATCGCTCAACACTAGCGTTATGATAATAAAGCGTTGTTTTTTGGCTCGTTTTTTTTTTTCTTTTCTTACGGTGTTCACTGAAGGGGTTAACTAGTGGGCCAGTTTTATAGGTCGGGTCGTTACGGACGCGGCGATACTAAATATGTGTACTTTTATTGTTTTTTTGGTTTTTTTTTTAGATAAAGAAATGTATTTATGGGAATAATTTTTTTTTCTTCTTTATTTAGGAATTTTTTTTTATTATTTTTTTTTAGGCTGTGTTCACACGTTGCGTTTTTTTCGCAGTTTTTCCTGATAAAAACGCTATAAAACCGCAAAAAAACCGCATACAATAAGCATCCCATCATTTAGAATGAATTCCGCATGTTTTGTGCACATGATGCGTTTTTTTCTGCATAAAAAACGCATACCGCACAAAATCCGGACATGCTCTATCTTTTTGCGTTTTTTTGCGGATTTCCCACTCCAAAATGCATTGGGAAGTGTCCGGAAAAAACCGCGGCAAAAACGCGTCAAAACCGCGGCAAAATCACGGCAAAATCGCATGCGGTTTTCTTGCGGATTTCATGCAGAAAATGTCCGGAATGCTCAGGAATTTTCTGCATGAATTCCTGAACGTGTGCACATAGCCTTACACGTGTGGACATTTTTTTTTTTACTTTTTCACTTTGTCCCGGGGGGGACATCACAGATCACCTATCTGACAGTGTGCACAGTACTCTGTCAGATCGGTGATCTGACATACAGCCGGGCAGGATTAGAGCTGCAGCTGCAGCCTGATCCTGACCCGGAAGTGCTCCCTGCAGGACCCGGATGCAGCCCCGCGGCCATTTTGGATCTGGGGACTGCAGGGAGAAGACGCTCGGTACACGGTGAGTACATCACCGTGTACCGATCGTCTCAGGGAAGCCCACAGGGAGCCCCCTCCCTGCGCGATGCTTCCCTGCACCGCCGGCACACCGCGATCATCTTTGATCGCGGTGTGCCGGGGGTTAATGTGCCGGGAGCAGTCCGTGACCGCTCCTGGCACATAGTGCCGGATGTCAGCTGCGATAGGCAGCTGACACCCGGCCGCGCTCCCCCCGTGAGCGCGGCCGATCGCATATGACGTACTATCCCGTCACTGGGAATTAAGTCCCAGGTCACCTGTACGGGATAGTACGTCATATGGGATTAAGGGGTTAAAATTGGAAAAAGTTCTGAAATTACTCTAACTTTGGTCTGAATTTTTTACGTGACAAAAGCCTGGAATTTTTACCTGATTGTTTATACTTTTTTTCCCTCTCTAAAGGTAAGGCAGAGTGCGTAAGAGTATATGTCACTAGCTCTAACATAAATCAGTTTTTACTCTTATTTTATTCTTGCTTCCTTCTTGATTATTCCATTTTTCATATTCTTGTCCAATTCACTCCCCCCTCGCTGTTACATTTGTAATTGTGTATTTTTTATGAACTCGTGAACTTTTTTGTTCAGAATAGTCACTATTTTTCCTAGATATAAAATTATTCTTCCTCTAAATAATTGCCATTTTCCAAAAATGGTTTTATGGTTTCACATATGTCTCGCATTGGTGACCTGTTGCTCATGCTTCTGCGATGAACTTTGAGATCCTGAAAAATGCAGCAAAAAAACACAGCAAAACATGTTTTTGTAAGCAGCTTCTTTACTGCAAGGTGTATTTTTTCCTGCAGAAAAAAACGCAACGTGTGAACATAGCTTTACTGTGGTAACATGTAGGGTTTTTTTTCTTTCACACAACCTAGATACCAGGAAATTCCAAAATAAATCTTGCCAAATCAGACAAGGTGATTTTCTGGATTTGTTTTCTCATTTTGACTCTCATAGTTGTGGTCTACCGATGATGTCAATTACAGGCCTCTCTCATCTTTTTAAGGGGAGAACTTGCACAATTGGCGGCTGACTAGATACTTTTTTCCCCCACTGTATATAAGTAATCAGGTGACTATTGTAGATGCCCCCATACACCAAGACGATGGGGCAGGTCGGATGTGTGATCTCTGCTCCTCACTGTGGTTGGTAGGAAAATAGTGGACCCCGGGGATCCCCATTCTAGCACAAGCATTGCCAGAGGTGGGGCAGGCACAGATTGATTTCTCTGCTCAATGACATTATTTGGAAATTATTGCATGTGCCCAACCCCAGGTAATGACTGTGCATGTGTGACATTTCGGCCAGGGGAAGGTCCCTGAAAAAGCAGTCAGTCATAGACCGGAAGCAGACGAGGGGCAGATAATATCCAGAGAGGCAGGAAAATACAAACTACAGCATCCAGACCGCTGCACTAGTGCCTCATTAGCATAAAACTTCCCCGACTTGATTACAGAAAAATAACCAAACAAATTTCATAAGAAAAAAAAAAAGCTATAATTTTTATGAGCTTCAAAGAGTCCATGCAGCCTTGTCTTTAGGTAAGAGTCCAAAATCCTGCTGACAGGTCGGCCTTAATGTTCTGGCTGATCTGTGCACATTGCACTGCTGATGCAATAACGAGTCACACAAATGAGAAATCCAGTATGGCAGGATGTGTCATTGCTCGGTTGTGTAATAACTGCATTTTCAGTGCTTGGATTTTCCTACATCAGGTATAGCATAAATGGAACCTGTCTGCTCATTCATTCTGCTCGAACCGCGGGGATCAGGCCTTAGACACTAGCTGTGACATTGCCGCCATGTCGGTCTCACTCTGAAGCACTGCGGCATTTCAGAGAAAAGATACCTTGGCAGGGGGCAGTGCGTCTCAGAAAGCCAGCCCCACCCTGATGACTGACAGGTCCGTCCTTATGTTGGGTATGGGAGAGACCGGTCAGTCTAAGGCTGCCGTCACACATTCCGTATTTGGTCAGTATTTTACCTCAGTATTTGTAAGCCAAAACCAGGAGTGGGTGATAAATGCAGAAGAGGTGCATATGTTTCTGTTATACTTTTCCTGTAATTGTTCCACTCCTGGTTTTGGCTTAGGCTACGTTCACATTGGCGTTCCGCCAATGTGCGTCGCTGTTGCGCCGGCGACGCAGCGGCGACGCGCCCCTATGTTTAACATAGGGGACGCGTGCGTTTTTAGGGTGGCGTTTTTCGACACTTGCGTCGTTTCAGACGCTAGCGTCGGACGCAAGAAAATGCAACAAGTTGCATTTTCTGTGCGTCCGATTTTGGTCAAAAAACGACGCGCGCGTTTTTTCGTGCGTCGCGCGTTGCGTCGCCGACGCAGGGCGGCGCAGCGCTAGTGTGAACGTAGCCTTACAAATACTGAGGTAAAATGCTGACCAAATACTGATAATGTGACGGCAGCCTTAGTCAGTTTTGATTAAAGGGGCGTTCTGCACCAGATCACTACCCTCCTCCAGTTTCTGTGTAGAGGCGGTGTCGTTAATATTACAGCACACATCACCACTGCAGGCAATCCTGAGCTCAGTGGCTTGAGCCATCACCATCAGCAGGGCCGCTGAGCTCAGTGATTGGCTGCAGCAATCAGGACGTCACCGCTGCAGCCATAACATACAGACTGGAGCAAAGGCGGAGAGCTGTCGCTGGACCCAGGGAAGTTAGGTAATATATATTCGCTGTTTTACCACTATGCATGTGAGTACCACTTTTGTGAATGTGGAAAAACCCTTCAAATTTGGGACTTTAAAACCTTCAACCCAGGCCATTTTTGTTCTTTTTAATTTTTGTCTTGCCCTCCCCTCTTTCAAGAGCCATAACTTTTTTATATTTCTGACAATATAGCTGTAGGAGGGCTTGTCTTCTGTGGGGAAAGTTGTACTTTTGAATGGCACCATTAATTTTACCATATAGTGTACCAGAAAACAGGAAAAATATTCTGAATGCTGTGAGATTTAAAAAAAAAAAATAGAAAAAAAAAAGAGGTATTTTCCATGTTCAGTATATGGTATTTAAAACTTACCTACCAGAAAGATGCTCCAGGTCAGTACAAGTATGCAGACACCAAACATGTCTAGGTTTTTTATTTAAATGGTGAAAAAAAATTCGAACATGTGTATGAAATTTGTTTTTGCTTTTGTCGGCATTTTCTGAGACCTATAGCATGTTCATTTTTTTTTAGATCTGGGACTGGGTGGTGGCTTATTTTTTGCACCCTTGTTCGTTTTTTGAGATCTGGGACTGGGTGGTGGCTTATTTTTTGCACCCTAAGCTGACGTTTTAAATGATAAAATTAGCACTGCTATGTATAACAGAAATCATGATCTACTATGAATGCCGGCACTAAACCGACATTCACAGAAGGATCACATTAACACGCATGTGTCAGAAAAGATGCGGGCTCAGTGCGTGAGCCCGCATCAAATTCAGGGGCACGACAAATGAGGTAAGTATGTCATATGTCATGAAGTGATTCAAGAGTAACCGTCATTCTAATTTTTATTTCATAAATCAATAGTATCCATGAAAATAATTGTAGTGAAATATGTATAGGTAGATGTGTGGTCGGCAGTTAGCTGGCATCTGTCCTCATGCTGCAGGTCTCACCAAGGTGATAATATATGTTATCCTGAGAAAAGTCAGTTTTCCTGCTCTCAGACGACAGGGGGCCTCCCTGGAAAGACACAGAATTGGAAACATTTAACACCTCTGATGCCTCAAAGGCAAATGCCAAATGGGACCTAGTGCAGCCTGACAATTTCTATTTATTATGAGAAAGGAAGGTTACACAAAGAGTTTCAGAGAAAAATAATGTATTCATTAGTGGAGTGGCCATGGTCCAGTCACAAACCAGCAATTGGAATATCAACCTGAGAGGCTGGTCTAGAAATTTGACCTCCAGGTTGACTATAAATTAGGTCCTTTACACTTAGAAAGATGTTCACATGTGGGGGCAGCCTGGAAAGCTGATGTGAGCCATTCCATATTTCTCCCTCCCTCAGGGACAGAGTACCAGACTGCAAAGTTCAATATTTCTGTAAGTTTTCTTCCCTTATTTTATCACTGTTTTTGCATATTTGTATGTCACTTTGTATATCCATATTTTTATACCTTTTATTGCAAGCAGTGTACCTTTTCTATTAAAGCTTAAGGGTATGTGCAAACGTTGCGGATTCGTGTGCGGATTTTTCCGCACAGATTCTAAAAAAATCCGCAGGTAAAACGTCCTGCGTTTTACAGCGTTTTTTCTGCGGATGTCACCTGCCTTTTTACACCTGCCGATTCCAATTATGGAACAGGTGTAAAACACTGCAGAATCCGCAGAAAGAATTGACATGCTGCGGTATTTTCCGCAGCATCTGCACGGCGGATTTGGTTTTCCATAGGTTTACATGGTACTGTAAACCGGATGGAAAACTGCTGCAAATCCAGAGCCAAATCCGCAACGTGTGCACAGACCCTAATACTTTAATAAGTCTGAACCTTGTATGCTCTAAAGAATCCATAGCCTTAGAGTGTGTGATCCTTATGATTGGCACATAGTACCAGTAGTATTTCTGGGACTAATCGCCCGTGTTCGGTGAGTGGTGGCAGCGTGTATGAGCGGGGTGTGTGGACTGTGTAGTGGTGTGATTTATGCTCCCAATACATCATAGAACAGAGGTTGAATGCTGAACTGAGAGACAGGAGATAGATTAACCCTTGCAGGCGCAACCCCAAGTCACGTGCTGAGAAGCGGGTACGTGACAATAAAACTTTGTATTTTATGTCAAAGAAATCTATTTCTTTCACTCTCATTCACAGGTAAAATTGGTCTCCAGTGAAGACAGATTTCCCCACTACAGAGATATGAGATGACACTTTTTAAATTTTACCGAGAGGGGAAGGGCGGGGGTGAAAGAGGAACTAAAGGCAGACAAACATTCTACTGCAAGTTCTCCTGAAGCCAGTTACAGTTTAACCATACAATGTTATGAGCACCAACTGTCATCTCTTATATCAATAATGGGAAGACAGATTTTACCAATAAATTAGGAATTTTGTGAATGAATGATCAGTGCAGGATGAGAAAGAAGCAAATTTCTCTTACAAGATATATTACACAGCTTGTTATTTTCCCAAGTACTATTGATTTATGATTTTTTTTTTTAACTAAAAACGGCAGTGGCTCTTTAATATCAGTTCTATAATTCATTACTTACAGGAGCAGTACTATGAAAATGACAGCACATGACGTAACTGACTATAATGGGGTCTATTCATGTTTCCGTTAGGAGGTCTATGCTTTTTCCATACTAAACAGTGCAGCATTTTGTACTAGTATGTCCAGAGGTTTTAATAGAATTTGTGACAAAGACACTACTTACACCCAAAAAGTATCAGTGCAAATCAGAGGCCAAACATGATTAACTGGTGAGACATAGAGAGTAAAAATAGACGTAGCAATCAGGAATGGGTGCAGTTACAAACCGGCCTACTCATTCCATATGAATAGCAGATCTGTGGAGAAATGCATGGCTCTGCTCCACTGTTCACACTGTACATAGGTGACGTACATGGCGTCCGCGGCACTTCAGAGGAACTCGTTTCCGATACTTAGTCCCGTATGAGGCAAATCAATTTCAAATAGTCTGTCTTTAGAAGCCGGTGGAATGAAGGGGTCTAAAAGGCTCACCACAAAATTACTGACTGCTAGCATTTTTATTTTTGTCTACGGTATTTTTTTATTTTTTTAACTGAAAGGTAGCTGCATAAATGTAAAAAAAAAAAAAATCAGCTATTCCTCCTAGTAGACAAACACATACCACTCATTACCCACAGGCCTTCACCCGCGTCCACCTCTTGGCATTCTCCTTTAGTGGCAGTGGAGAAGAAGTACACCAGCGAGCAGACATCATGCCAGAGCATAGCCTATTGGTGATTGTGAAGGACAGAAATGTCTTCATGGATCGGGCGGGTTTCACGTTCACACCTTAGTGACTGGCATTTGGAGGCACAATGGAGCATAAAATGATGACAAAATGGTTCATTGTATAAGGAAGAGAGTAGCGGATGGAAGGCATAGCCGTCTAAAGTATAATGCCACCTTTACAAAAAAAAATCTGTCACTAGTTTTTTTGCTACCGCATCTGAGAGCAGCATGATGTAGTGTTAGAGACCCTGATTCCAATGATGTGTCACTTGCTGGCCTGCTTTCTGTACTTTTGATAAAATCCTAGTTTTATCTGCAGCAGATCTAACAGTTCTCTGAATGCTGAGCTCTATATAACTCCACCCACACCACTGATTGCCAGCATTCTCTGTACACCTGTGCATAGGCAGAAAGTATCCAATTAATGATGGGGGTGGGGTTCTACAGAGCTCATGAATATGGAGGACTACATGGCAGCAGGTTTATTAGTCCTATAGTGATAAAATCATTGTTTTATCAGCCCGAAATGATCAAACCTACAGCAAGCAGCCCAGTGACATGTCTGGAATCAGAATCTCTGTCCCAACATCCTGCTGCTCTCAGATGAAGTGGTAAAAACCTGGTGACAGATTCCCATTAGAGGCTGATATCTATCTACAGTAGGTAGAGTGGTCTTTTGGAAAGCTACACTCCGTATATCACATTCAGCACAACTAATAACAACACTGAGAACAAACAATATTGTGCACAAAATGATCAATAACACATCTGCTGTCATAATGCAAGCTGCACAAAAAGTGATTGTGCTGCCTAATTATAGAAAGGTGAATTCTGTAGATGATCTACAGAAAGTATCATCTGTAACTATAGTAAATAAGTATGGATCCACAATTTGTAATGTAAATATAAGAGCCGACTGGCACAGTAATTGCCCAGCAATAGGCCACTTTTTCTCTACCGTATTAGGCTGTGTGCACACATAGCAGATTTTTCAGGTTTTTTTTGTGGTTTTTCACTATAAAAACGCTATAAAACTGTGAAAATAACGCTCACATTAAGCATCCTATTTAATAGAATGCAATCCGCATTTTTTGTGCACATGCTGCATTATTTCCTGAACTGAATCGCATTCCAGAAAAAAATGCAGCATGTTCATTAAATTTGCGGAATCGCGGGGATTCCGCACACCTAGGAATGCATTGATCTGCTTACTTTCCGCATGGAGCTGTGCACACCATGTGGGAAGTAAGATCATGTGCGGTTGGTACCCAGGGTGGAGGAGAGGAGACTCTCCTCCACGGACTGGGCACCATATAATTGTTAAAAAAAAGAATTAAAATAAAAAAATTGTGATATACTCACCGTCGATGGCCTCCGGAGTCTTCATGCCCCTCAGCGCTGCACGTGGCCGCCTCTGTTCCTGAAGATGGTGTGTGAAGGACCTGCGATGACGTCGCGGTCACATGAAGGTCCTGCACACACATCATCTATAGGAACGGAAGCCGCTGAGATCGGCTGTTTGCGGTAGGCGAGTATAACCATTTTTATTTTTTTTTAATTATTTTTAACATTCTATCTTTTACTATTGATGCTGCATAGGCTGCATCAATAGTAAAAAGTTGGTCACACTTGTCAAACACTATGTTTGACAAGTGTGACCAACCTGTCAGTTTTCCAAGCAATGCTACAGATCGCTTGGAAAACGCTAGCATTCTGCAAGCTAATTATGCTTGCAAAACGCTAGTTTTCTGCGGGAAAATGCTTGCCAATTCCGCATGCGATATACCCGCAGCAGGAGGCGCAGAATTGCCGCGGAAATTTCCGAGGAAATTCTGCAACGTGTGCACTTAGCCTTACATGTAGAAGTAGATTAAACAGTTCAAGAGCAGGTTATTTCCCCTCTTCATGATCACACGTTCATTTTTTATTTCATGCTTATGGTTTTAAAGGGAACTTGTCATTGGGTTTTTGCTACGTCATCTGAGTGCATATTACGCAATAGAAGAAATGGAGTTCAAGTCCAATTAAATTGAAAAGATATAAATTCATTACAAAAATAAATTGTACACACATAACCCGCAATGGTGCAAGTAAAATTACTGATAACCATTAGAATTTCAGCGAGAAAGTTTTGATAGTTATATTCAGATTATCTATTTAGAGAGAGCATGGGTTAATATACTTACCATTCCTTGAGTCACTTATGTGCATGTCTTCTGCGGTCTGCTTTTCCGGGGTATTGCTTGCGGCGCCAGGTGGTGACGCGTGAGGTCCAGTGACGTCAACGCGACGGCACTGTGAACCGCAGCGCCATCATGGAAGCCAGAAGTGATGCAATTCCCGGAACGGCTGGTGGGACACATGCGCCGGCACCAGTGATTCATGATGACTAATGGAGGGATCTATTTAAAAGGGAACCTGTCACCCCCAAAATCGAGGGTGAGCTAAGCCCACCACCATCAGGGGCTTATCCACAGCATTCTCTCATGCTGTAGATAAGCCCCCGATGTATCCTAAAAGATTGGGACCGGGACTGCCCCTGGGTGAGTATAATTTAACCTCTTTCTCATCTTTCAGGATACATCAGGGGCTTATCTATAGCATTACAGAATGCTGTAGATAAGCCCCTAATGACGGTGGGATTAGCTCAACCTCGATTTGAGGGGTGACAGATTCCCTTTAAGATCAAAACGGAGACACACTGCAGCACCGCCCCCTGACGAAGCCAAGAAGCCAACGCGAAACGTGCGTTGGGGCTGCATAGTGGGGAACCAGGTGATACCACAACATGGGTTAGATATCCAGGGCATGGAAGGTTATGACATTGACATGACATTGACAGGGCACTGTCCCCTGTGTCAATAGGTAACTCTGCACTAGTCACATCTACTATCCTTCATCCTGTTTATCTTTCCTGCTTTATAACAAAGCACTTTGCACTTTATTTTATGATATATGTGGTGATCTCTGGTGTACCCACCGATCATTTCCACCAGTCTTTCTCGCTGAAATTCTAATGGTTATCATCAGTACTTTTACTTGCACTATTACTGATTATGTGTGTACAATGTATTTATTTTTGTAATAAATTTATATCTTTTTAATTGAATTGGACTTGAACTCCACTTCTTCTATTGGGTAATAAGGATTCTATGCTGGAGTGTCCCCTTTTCTATTTTTCTGTTTCTTGCTCTCCCACTTGGTACGGAGCATACATGACAGACTAATGTATATGGTTTCCGTTGAGGTCTGTATATATATTCATCTGAGTGCAGCATAATGTAGGAAAAGAGAAGCTGAATCCAATGATGTATCGCTCATTGTATTGGGTGCAACAGTTGTGACAATCAGAATTATAAGGCTGGAGTCACACTCAGCGTAAGACAATACGGTCCGTATATTACGGCCGTAATACGCTGAAAAGTCCCCAAAATAGTGGTCCGTAGCTCCTCCGTAGGCAGGGTGTGTCAGCGTTTTTTGCGCATGGCATCCTCCGTGTGTAATCCGTATGGCATCCGTACTGCGTGTTTTTCTCGCAGGCTTGCAAAACCAACATACGGCTATACAAGGGATCCATGTGTAAAAAAAAAAAAAAACATATATACTATATATATATATATATATATATATATATATATATATATATATATATATATATATATATATATATATATGTGTATATATATATATATATATATATATATATAATCTATATCTGTATGTATGTATGTATGTATATATATATATATATATATATATATATATATATATATATATATATATCAGTAGACACATATATGTATATATATATATTGTTACTTCATACAGCGCTAGATAGCTTTAAAGCCGGTAATTTAATTGCCGGCTTTTGCTATCTCCTTCCTAAAACCCGACATCATATGAGACCTGGTTTACATACAGTAAACCATCTCATATCCCCATTTTTTTGGCATATTCCACACTACTAATGTTAATTTGGCCGTTCTAGCAATTAAATTAAAGGGTTAAATGGCGGGAAAAATTGGCGTGAGCTCCCGCGCAATTTTCTCCGCCAGAGTAGTAAAGCCAGTGACTGAGGGCAGATATTAATAGCCTGGAGAGGGTCCATGGTTATTGGCCCCCCCCCTGGCTAAAAACACCTGCCCCCAGCCACCCCAGAAAAGGCACATCTGGAAGATGCGCCTATTCTGGCACTTGGCCACTCTCTTCCCATTCCCGTGTAGCGGTGGGATATGGGGTAATGAAGGGTTAATGCCACCTTGCTATTGTAAGGTGACATTAAGCCAAATTATTAATGGAGAGGCGTCAATTATGACACCTATCCATTATTAATCCAATACTAGTAAAGGGTTAAAAAATACACAAACACATTATTAAAAAGTATTTTAATGAAAAAAATCACAAAGGTTGTTGTAATATTTTATTCTACGCTCAATCCACTCACTGAAGACCCTCGATCTGTAACAAAAACAAAAAAAACAACAATATACATACCTTCCGAAGATCTGTAAAGTCCCACGATGTAAATCCATCTGAAGGGGTTAAAATATTTTGCAGCAAGGAGCTCTGCTAATGCAGCGCTGCTCCTTGCTGCAAAACCCCGGAGAATGAAGGTAAAGTAGGTCAATGACCTATATTTACCTTCATTTGCGGTGAGGCGCCCTCTGCTGGCTGTTCCTAGATCGTGGGAACTTTCCTAGAAAGCTCCCAGGCTCGAGTTCATAAGAGGCGCCCTCTGCTGGCTGTCCTCATATGAACTAGAGCCAGGGAGCTTTCTAGGAAAGTTCCCACGCTCCAGGAACAGCCAGCAGAGGGCGCCTCACCGCAAATGAATGTAAATATAGGTCATTGACCTACTTTACCTTCATTCCCCGGGGTTTTGCAGCCAGGAACAACGCTGCATTAGCAGAGTTCGTGGCTGCAAAATATTTTAACCCCTTTAGATGGATTTACATCGTTGGACGTTACAGATCTGCGGAAGGTATGGACATTGTTAGTTTATTTTTATTTTTTTGTTACAGATCGAGGGTCTTCAGTGATTGGATTGAGCGTAGAATAAAATATTACAACAACCTTTGTTTTTATTTCATTAAAATAATTTTTAGTAATGTGGTTGTTTTTTTTTTTTTAACCCTTTACTAGTATTGGATTAATAATGGATAGATGTCATAATTGACGCCTCTCCATTATTAATCTGGCTTACTGTCACCTTACAATAGCAAGGTGACATTAACCCTTCATTACCCCATATCCCACCGCTACACGGGAATGGGAAGAGAGTGGCCAAGTGCCAGAATAGGAGCATCTTCCAGATGTGCCTTTTCTGGGGTGGCTGGGGGCAGGTGTTTTTAGCCAGGGGGGGCCAATAACCATGGACCCTCTCCAGGCTATTAATATCTGCCCTCAGTCACTGGCTTTACTACTCTGGCAGAGAAAATTGCGCGGGAGCCCACGCCAATTTTTTCCGCAATTTAACCCTTTAATTTAATAGCTAGAACGGCCAAATTTTGCATATACACACTACTAACATTAGTAGTGTGGAATATGCAAAAAAAAAAAGGTGATATGACATGGTTTACTGTATGTAAACCAGGTCTCATATCATGTCGGGTTTTAGGAAGGAGATAGCAAAAGCCGGCAATTGAATTACCGGCTTTAAAGCTATCTAGCGCTGTATGAAGTAATAATATATATATACATATATGTGTCTCACTGATATATATATATATATATATATATATATATATATATATATATATCTATTTTATGTGTACACATTTATTCTACCTATTCTACTGTAAGCTGTCAGTGTGATTTTACTGTACACCGCACTGAATTGCCGGCTTTTCTCGCTAACACCGCTGCGTATTTCTCGCAAGTCACACTGCTGGTCCGTGTGTAATCCGTATTTTTGGGGCTTCCATAGACTTTCATTGGCTTTTTTTCGCGCAATACGGTGACAAACGCAGCATACTGCGATTTTCTACGGCCGTAGAAAGCCGTATAATACTGATCAGTAAAATACGGCAGATAGGAGCAGTGGCATAGAGAATAATTGTGCCGTTTGTTTGGCGAGTTTTACAGACGTATTTTCTGCGCTCATACGTCCGTAAAACTCGCTAGTGTGACTCCAGCCTTAGATCTAGCAGAGCTCAAAAGCTATCCCCACCCTATCACTGCTTTCTTCTCACATTGTATATTGACAGTAAGCTGATAATCAATAGTATGGGTGGAGTCGGACCAAGATGTACTGTAGTCTGTACAGTGATAATCTCCTGCAAATAAAACACTCATTGTATTGAAAACAGCACACAACTTAATTAGTGACACATCCCTGAAATCAATGTATTAGCCCTTACCTTCTGATGCCCTAAGATTATCTAGCAAAAACCTGTGGACAGATTCCCTTTACAGCTCCCCCCAAAAAAATTATCATTCAGTATTCGTGTAATGTATTTTTTGGACTATAAGACGCACTGGACCATAAGACGCACCTAGGTTTTAGAGGTGGAAATTAGATATTAAAAATTGAGCAAAAAATTGTGGTCAATTCTATACTAATTTCCTCTATCCTGGTATATATATCTCCACAATATTTGAACATGGCCCCCCTTCATTCCCATCCTGGCAGACATGGCCCCCTCATTCCCATCCTGGTAGACCTTTCACCCCTCATCCCCATCCTGGTAGACATGGCCCCCCTCATCCCCTTCCTGGTAGACATGGCCCTCTCATTCTCATTCTGGAAGGCATGGCCCCCCTCATCCCCATCCTAGTAGGCAGGGCCCCTTCATCCCTATCCTGGTAGGCAGGGCCCCTTCACCCCCATCCTGGTAGGCCGGGCCCCATATCCGTCCTGGTATGCATGGGCCCCATCAGAAAAACATTTAAAAAAAACAAACAAAAAAAAAGATTATACTTACCATCTCTGCGCTCCCTCGCAGCGTCCTGTTCTGATGCCAACAAATGATTTATGCTTGTAAGCAGCGCATGGCAGTGACGTCAAGCGCTGCCTACAAGCAGTGGACAGCTGCCGGGCTACGGGCATGTGGAGCAGTGAATATCCACTGATCTTTAATAGCGGGCACAGTGTTAGCCGCAGTCGCCGGCATCCTGCAGCTGCGGGACGTTCACGTGTGCCCACTACTAAACGGAGTGAATATTTACTACTCTCCACTTCCAATTCTCCTCCATATTTTTGGACACACATGCTCCTCATCAGAGACAAAAAGAGAGACAGACCGTTTGTGCTTCGGGGCGGCCTCTAGGCAGGTCTTTCCTTGGTTTCTCTGGCTTAGGGCTCATCTCCACTTGTGTGAGAAAAAAACGGTCCGATTTACGGACCGAAAAAACTGATGTAACGTCTGCGAGTGCCATGCGAGTGTCATGCGATTTTTTTTATCGCAACATCCGTATGACATCCGTATTGCTGTCCGATTTTTATGCACGGGTCTCCTTTGAAAAGCCGGTAATTCAGCGCAGAGTACAGTAAAATCACAGTGACAGGTTATATTAGAGTAGATATATACACATAGAATAGGTATATATATATATATATATATATATATATATATATATATATATATATATATATATATATATATATATATATATATACATACATATATATATATATATACATATATATATATATATATATATATACATATATATATACATATATATATATATATATATATATATATATATATATATATCAGGGAGACACCTATATATATATATATATTTATATTTAATGCAGCGCTAGATAGCTTTAAAGCTGGTAATTCAATTACCGGCTTTTGCTTTCTCATTCACAAACCCAACATGATATGAGACCTGGTTTACATACAGTAAACCATCTCATATCACCATTTTTTTTTTGCATATTCCACACTACTAATGTTAGTAGTGTGTAGATGCAAAATTTGGGCGTTCTAGCTATTATATTTAAGGGTTAAATGGCGGAAAAAATTGGCGTGGGCTCCCGCACAATTTTCTCCGCCAGAGTAGTAAAGCCAGTGACTGAGGGCAGATATTAATAGCCTGGAGAGGGTCCATGGTTATTGGCCCCTCCCCCCCCCCTGGCTAAAAACACCTGCCCCCAGCCACCCCAGAAAAGGCACATCTGGAAGATGCGCCTATTCTGGCACTTGGCCACTCTCTTCCCATTCCCGTGTAGCGGTGGGATATGGGGTAATGAAGGGTTAATGCCACCTTGCTATTGTAAGGTGACATTAAGCCTAATTAATAATGGAGAGGCGTCAATTATGACACCTATCCATTATTAATCCAATTGAAAGAAAGGGTTAAAAAAATACACACATTATTAAAAATTATTTTAATGAAATAAAAACAACGGTTGTTGTAATTTTTTATTTAACGCCCAATCCACTCAGTGAAGACCCTCGTTCTGTGACAAAAAAAAAATACACCAACAATATACTTACCTTCCACAGATCTGTAAAGTCCAACGATGTAAATCCTTCTGAAGGGGTTAAAACATTTTGCAGCCAGGAGCTTTGCTAATGCAATGCTACTCCTCGCTGCAAAACCACGGGGAATGAGTCTAAATATAGATCAATGAGCTATATTTAGCTTCATTTGCGGTGAGGCGCCCTCTGCTGGCTGTTCATAGATCGTGGGAGCTTTCAAGGAAAGTTCCCACGATCTATGAACAGCCAGCAGAGGGCGCCTCACCGCAAATGAAGCTAAATATAGCTCATTGATCTATATTTAGACTCATTCCCCGGGGTTTTGCAGCGAGGAGTAGCATTGCATTAGCAAAGCTCCTGGCTGCAAAATGTTTTAACCCCTTCAGAAGGATTTACATCGTTGGACTTTACAGATCTGTGGAAGGTAAGTATATTGTTGGATAATTATTTTTTTTTTGTCACAGAACGAGGGTCTTCACTGAGTGGATTGGGCGTTAAATAAAAAATTACAACAACCTTTGTTTTTATTTCATTAAAATAATTTTTAATAATGTGTGTGTGTATTTTTTTAACCCTTTCTTTCAATTGGATTAATAATGGATAGGTGTCATAATTGACGCCTCTCCATTATTAATTAGGCTTAATGTCACCTTACAATAGCAAGGTGGCATTAACCCTTCATTACCCCATATCCCACCGCTACACGGGAATGGGAAGAGAGTGGCCAAGTGCCAGAATAGGCGCATCTTCCAGATGTGCCTTTTCTGGGGTGGCTGGGGGCAGGTGTTTTTAGCCAGGGGGGGGCAATAACCATGGACCCTCTCCAGGCTATTAATATCTGCCCTCAGTCACTGGCTTTACTACTCTGGCGGAGAAAATTGTGCGGGAGCCCACGCCAATTTTTTCCGCCATTTAACCCTTAAATATAATAGCTAGAACGCCCAAATTTTGCATATACACACTACTAACATTAGTAGTGTGGAATATGCAAAAAAAATGGTGATATGAGATGGTTTACTGTATGTAAACCAGGTCTCATATCATGTCGGGTTTGTGAAGGAGAAAGCAAAAGCCGGTAATTGAATTACCAGCTTTAAAGCTATCTCGCGCTGCATTAAATATAAATATACATATATAGGTGTCTCCCTGACATATATATATGTATATATACCTATTCTATGTGTATATATCTACTCTCATCTAACCTGTCAGTGTGATTTTACTGTACTCTGCGCTGAATTGCCGGCTTTTCTAAGGACACGGGTGCGTAAAAATCGGACAGCACTCGCATGGTGCGAGTGCTGTGCGTTTTTTTTTCTCGCACCCATTGACTTGCATTGGCGAGTCTCGTCCGAGAATCTCAGCAATACGCAGCATGCTGCGATTTTTTTCTCAGCCGACACAGATTTTTCTCAGTCCGATTTCGGCTGGGAAAAAAATCGCAAATGGAGTGTCACATATTGATTAACATTGGTCCGAGTGCAATCCGAGTGCAATAAGACTATCGACAGCCCATCCCAGAGCATGGGCATAGCATTAATTGAAAACTTCTAACACTGATTACGCAAGAACTACAAGGCGGATTTCTTCACCCCAGGTGTCATTTTAATCAGTTTAAAGGGAACCTGTCACCCCGTTTTTTCAGTAGGAGATAAAAATACCATTAAATAGGCTCTGAGCTGTGCTTTACAATAGGGTATTTTTTGTCCCCTGATTCCCTACCTATGCTGCCGAAATACCTTACAAAAGTGGCCTTTTTCGCCTGTCAATCAGGCTGGTCAGGTCAGATGGGCGTGGTCACAGCGCTGTTTCTCCCCCACATCTTGCTTATGTTCCCGTTGGTGGCGTAGTGCTTCTCGCATGCGCAAGTGCCGAATGCACTGCGCAGCTGTAGAAAAAGAGCGCGCTGCCGCTATTCAGTGGTTTCTCGGTGGGCGCGGCCATCTTCCTGAGGCCGCGCGTGCGCAGATGGGGTCTCCTGCTTCCCGGGGCTTCAGGAAAATGGCCGCGGGATGCCGCGCGTGCGCAGATGGACATCGCGGTGGCCATTTTCCTGAAGCCGAGTTCGAATCTCGGCTTCAGGAAAAAGGCCTCCGCGATGTCCATCTGCGCACGCGCTGCATCCCGCGGCCATTTTCCTGAAGCCCCGGGAAGCAGGAGACCCCATCTGCACACGCGCGGCCTCAGGAAGATGGCCGCGCCCACCGAGAAACCGCTGAATAGCGGCGAGCGCGCTTTTTCTACAGCTGCGCAGTGCATTCGGCACTTGCGCATGCAAGAAGCACTACGCCACCAACGGGAACATAAGCAAGATGTGGAGGAGAATGACCACGCCCATCTGACCTGACCAGCCTGATTGACAGGCGAAAAAGGCCACTTTTGTAAGGTATTTCGGCAGCATAGGTAGGGAATCAGGGGACAAAAAATACCCTATTGTAAAGCACAGCTCAGAGCCTATTTAATGGTATTTTTATCTCCTACTGAAAAAACGGGGTGACAGGTTCCCTTTAAGGCCATGTGCACACGTTGCAGATTTGCGTTTTTTTTTAGCGTTTTTGCACTATAAAACCGCAAATAATCTGCATACACTAAGCATCCTATCATTTTTAATGAAATCCGCAACTTCAGTGCATAGGATGTGCGTTTTTCCGCATGAAAAACGAATTGCGGAAAAATAATGAACCTGCTCATTAATTTTGCGTTTTTTTTGCGGTTTTCCCACTGTCTAATGCATTGGGAAATGTCCGGAAAAAAACGCGCAAAAAAAACGCATGCGGATTTCATGCGGAAATCTGGCAGAAATGTCCGGATTTTCACAGGAATTTTCTGCATGAATTCCTGAACGTGTGCACATAGCCTTACACTACCAACCTGACAATGCCTGTAGTTTCCTAAGCAAACTACTGCTGACAGGTTCGGTTTAATATTTGGTACCAAAACCTTTATTTGCAATTACAGAGGTCAGACGTTTCCTGTAGATCTTGATCAAAGTTTCCTCACACTGCAGCAGGTATTTTAGCCCACTTCTCCATACAGATCTTCTCCAGATCTTTCAGGTTTCATGGCTGTCGCTGGGCAACATCGAGTTTCAGCTCCCTCCAAAGATTTTCTATTTGGCTCAGGTCTGGACACTGGCTAGGCCACTCCGGGACCTTAAAATGCGTCTTACGGATCCACTCCTTAGTTGACCTGGCTTTGTGTTTCGGTGACTCAGCCGCGACCCATCTTACTGAAAGAAGGAGATTGCTGGCCAAAATCTCATGATACATGACTCCATCCATCCTCCCTTCAATATGGTGCAGTCGTCTTGTCCCCTTTGCAGAAAAGCACCCCCAAAGTGTGATGTTTCTCCTACCACGCTTCCTCTGTTTGGACGTTGTTCTTGGGGTTGTACTCATCCTATTTCTAAGTCCAAACACTGCGAGCGGAGTCGATTCCAAAAAGTTCTAATTTAGTTTTATATGACCACATGACCTTTTCCCATGCCTCCTTTGGATCATTGAAAGGGTCATTGGTGAACTTCAAACAGGCCTGGACATGTGCTGGAGTGAGCAGGGGGGCCTTGCGTGCCCTGCAGGATTTTAATCCATGACAGCGTAGTGCGTTGCTAACAGTAATGTTTGAGACTGTGGTCCCAGCTCCCTTCAGGTCCTTCAGGACCAAGGTCCTCCTGTGTAGTTTTGGCTGATTCTTTACCTTTCTTGGAATCATCCTTACCCCACCCATGAGGTGAGATCTTACATTGAGCCCCAGACTGAGGAAGATTGACAGTCATCTTGTACATCTTCCATTTTCTAATAATTGAGCCAACAGTTGTTGCCTTTTCACCAAGATGCTTACCCATTATCCTGCAGCCCATCCAACCCTTGTGCAGGTTTATAATTTTATCCCTGGTGTCCTTAGAGAGCTCTTTGGTCTTGGCCATGGTGGAGAGGCTGGAGTGTGCTTGAGTATGTGGACAGGTGTCTTTTATACAGGTAACAAGTTCAAACAGGTGCAATTAATACAGGTAATGAGTGCAGAGTAGGAGGGCTTCCTACAGAAAAATTAACAGGTCTGTGAGAGCCAGAATTCTTGCTGGTTGGTAGGTGATCAAATACAATTTCATTACATAAAAATCATACAAAATGATTTTCTGTTTTTTATTTTACAATTCTTGTCTCTCACAGTTGAAGTGTACCTATAATAAAAATTACAGACCTCTGCATTCTTTGTAGGTGGGAAAACTTGCAAAAGTATCAAATTCTTATTTTCCCCATTGTATTTAACCCCTTAGTGACAGAGCCAATTTAGTACTTAATGACCGGGCCAATTTTTGCAATTCTGACCACTGTCACTTTATGAGGTTATAACTCTGGAACGCTTCAATGGATCCAGCTGATTCTGAGATTGTTTTTTCGTGACATATTGTACTTCATGTTAGTGGTAACATTTCTTCGATATTACTTGCGATTATTTATGAAAAAAACGGAAATATGGCGAAAATTTTTAAAATTTTGCAATTTTCAAACTTTGTATTTTTATGCCCTTAAATCAGAGAGATATGTCACGAAAAATAGTTAATAAATAACATTTCCAACATGTCTACTTTACATCAGCACAATTTTGGAAACAAATTTTTTTTTTTTTGTTAGGGAGTTATAAGGGTTAAAAGTTGACCAGCAATTTCTCATTTTTACAACACCATTTTTTTTTTTTTTAGGGACCACATCACATTTGAAGTCATTTTGAGGGGTCTATATGATAGAAAATAATGAAGTGTGACACCATTCTAAAAACTACACCCCTCAAGGTTCTCAAAACCACATTCAAGAAGTTTATTAACCCTTTACGTGCTTCACAGGAACTGAAACAATGTGGAAGGAAAAAATGAACATTTAACTTTTTTTTGCAAACATCTTAATTCAGAACCATTTTTTTATTTTCACAATTGTAAAAACAGAAATGTAACCATAAATTTTGTTATGCAATTTCTCCTGAATACACCAATACCCCATATGTGGGGGTAAACCACTTTTTGGGCGCACCGCAGAACTTAGAAGTGAAGGAGTGCCGTTTAACTTTTTCAATGCAGAATTGGCTGGAATTGAGATCGGACACCATGTCACGTATAGAGAGAGCCCCTGATGTGCCTAAACAGTGGAAACCCCCCACAAGTGACACCATTTTGGAAACTAGACCCCTTAAGGAACTTATCTAGATGTGTGGTGAGCACTTTGAACCCCCAAGTGCTTCACAGAAGTTTATAACGTAGAGCCGTGAAAATAAAAAAAAAAATCGCTTTTGTTTACACAAAAATGATCTTTTCGCCCACAAATTCTTATTTTCACAAGGGTAACAGGAGAAATTAGACCACAAAAGTTGTTGTGCGATTTCTCCTGAATACGTCGATACCCCATATGTGGGGGTAAACCACTTTTTGGGTGCACCGCAGAGCTTGGAAGTGAAGGAGCGCCGTTTTACTTTTTCAATGTAGAATTGGCTGGAATTGAGATTGGACGCCATGTCGCGTTTGGAGAGCCCCTGATGTGCCTAAACAGTAGAAACCCCCAAGTGACCCCATTTTGGAAACTAGACCCCTTAAGGAACTTATCTAGATGTGTGGTGAGCACTTTGAACCCCCATGTGCTTCACAGAAGATTATAATGCAGAGTCGTGAAAATAAAAAATATTTTTTTTTCCACAAAAAAGATATTGTAGCCCCCAAGTTTTTATTTTCACAAGGGTAACAGGAGAAATTGGACTGCAATAGTTGTTGCACAATTTATCCCGAGTACGCTGATGCACCATATGTGGGGGTAAACCACTGTTTGGGCGCACGGCAGAGCTCGGAAGGGAAGGAGCGCCTTTTTGGAATGCAGACTTTGATAGAATGGTCTGTGGGCATTATGTTGCGATTGCAGAGCCCCTGATGTACCTAAACTGTAGTAACCCCCCACAAGTGACCCCATTTTGGAAACTAGACCCCCCAAGGAACTTATCTAGATGTGTGGTGAGAACTTTGAATGCCCAAGTGCTTCACAGAAGTTTAGAATGCAGAGTCATAAAAAAATATATATATATTTTTCCACAAAAAGGATTTTGTAGCCCCCAAGTTTTTATTTTCACAAGGGTAACAAGAGAAATTGGACCCCAGAAGTTGTTGTCCAATTTATCCCGAGTATGCTGATGCCAAATATGTGGGGGTAACCCACTGTTTGGGCGCACGGCAGAGCTCAGAAGGGAGGGAGCACCATTTGACTTTTTGAGCGCAAAATTGGCTGTCGTGTTTGGAGACCCCCTGATGTACCTAAACAGTGGAAACCCCCCAATTCTAGCTCCAACCCAACTCCAACACACCCCTAACCCTAATCCCAACCCGATCCATAATCCTAATCACTAACCCTAACGATAATCCCAACCCTTACCCCAAAACAACCCTAATGTCAACCCTAACCATAACCCTAAATCCAACACACCCCTAATCCTAATCTCAACACTAACCTCAAACCTAACCCTAATCCCAATACACCCCTAATCACAAACCTAACCTTAACCCCAATCCCAAACCTAACCCTAATCCCAAGCGTAACCCTAATGCCAACCCTAACCCTAATACCAACCCTAATCCAAACCCTAACCCTAATCCCAACTCTAACCCTAACTTTAGCACCAACCCTAACCCTAGCCCTAAGGCTACTTTCACACTTGCGTTGTTTGGCATCCGTCGCAATCCGTCATTTTGGACAAGAAACAGATCCTGCAAATGTGCCCGCAGGATGCGTTTTTTGCCCATAGACTTGTATTGCCGACGGATCATGACGGATGGCCACACATCGCGTCCGTAGTGCACCGGATCAGTGTTTTGGCGGACCGTCAGCACAAAAAAACGTTCAATGTAACGTTTTTTTGTACGTCGCATCCGCCATTTCTGACCGCGCATGCGTGGCCGTAACTCCGCCCCCTCCTCCCCAGGACATAGATTGGGCAGCGGATGCGTTGAAAAACTACATCCGCTGCCCACGTTGTGCACAATTTTCACAAGGTGCGTCGGTATGTCGGGCCGATGCATTGCGACGGCCCTGTACCAACGTAAGTGTGAAAGAAGCCTAACCCTAAATTTAGCGCCAACCCTAACTCTAAATTTAGCCCCAACCCTAACCCTAAATTTAGCCCTAACCCTAACCCTAACCCTACCCCTAGCCCTACCCCTAGCCCTAACCCTAATTTTAGCCCCAACTGCTCTTCTTCTGCCGGCCGGCAGACGGAGACAGATGGCGGGCGGGCCATTTTCTTTTGCCCAGAAGATGCCGGCGGCCAGGAGGAGCAGCAGGAGGATCCAGGGACACAGGTGAGTATGATAGGGTCCCCGAATCCCCCTATTTCTCTGTCCTCTGATGTGCGATTTTTTTTTTTTTTTTGCGGTCGCCGGTAAACAGTTAATTACTGGCGATCGCAAAACAGGGGTCGCTAAAACCGACCCCGATCATGCTCTTTGGGGTCTCGGCTACCCCCGGCAGCCAAGACCCCAAAGATTCTCGCGGGGCCGGCCGGCCGGCGGGCGCACTACGCATGCGCCCGCCATTTTCAAGATGGCGGCGCCCACCGGGAGCCACGAGGAGCATCGGGGGAGATAGGTAAGTATTGGGGGGGCTACCTGGGACCCCTTTTCTCTATCCTCCGATGTGCAATCACATCGGAGGATAGAGAAATTAAAGAGATTGCGGTTTTTTTTTTGTGCGATCGCCGGTAAACGGTTAATTACCGGCGATCGCAAATGCGGGGTGGGTTAAAAAAAACCCCGAATCATGTTCTCTGGGGTCTCGGCTACCCCCGGCAGCCGAGACCCCGGAGAAAATCCGACTCTGGGGGGCGCTATTTACTTTTTCCACAGCGCCGTTAATTAACGGCACTGTGGTTTAAGTACCCTTAGCGGCCGCCGTAAAAAGGCGTATCGGCGGTCGCTAAGGGGTTAAAGCATGACACACTAAACAAACAAAAAACATAGCGTCAAAAATGCATGTTAAAAAGACGCACGCAAAAACGCAATGAAAACTAAAGTAACCTAGTTTACAAAATTGGAGCAGAAATGGTGAGAAAATTCTCCTATGTCAAAAACGAACCAAATTCTGATCGTGCGAACGTACTGCACACCTACCACAGTGATATCTATTATGATTCTGTCCTACATAGAAACTCCATTGTGCACTTGCCACAGTGATAATGATCATGGTACTCCATGTAAAATCTCTGTGGCGGACCTACCACAGTGATATCTATGAGGGTACTGTTCTGCGTAGAATATCCGCCACAGACCTACGACAGTGATACGTATTGGGGTAATGTTCTACGTAGAATCTCCGCCACAGACCTGCAACAGTAATACGTATTGGGGTAGGGTTCCACATAGAATCTCCGCCGTAGACCTACGACAGTGATACATATTTGGGTACTGTTCTACATAGAATCTCCGCCACAGACCTGCAACAGTAATACGTATTGGGGTAGTGTTCCACATAGAATTTCTGCCGTAGACCTATGACAGTGATACATATTTGGGTACTGTTCTACGTAGAATCTCCCCCACAGACCTACGACAGTAATACGTATTGGGGTACTGTTCTACGTAGAATCTCCGCCACAGACCTACAACAGTGATAAATATTGGGGTATTGCTCTACGTAGAATCTTCGCCACAGACCTACGACAGTGATAAATATTGGAGTACTGTTCTATGTAGAATCTCCGCCACAGACCTATGACAGTGATACATATTGGGGTACTGGTCTATGTAGAATCTCCGCCACAGACCTACAACAGTGATACATATTGGGGTACTGTTCTATGTAGAATCTTCGCCACAGACCTACGACAGTGATACATATTGGGGTACTGGTCTATGTAGAATCTCCGCCACAGACCTACAACAGTGATACATATTGGGGTACTGTTCTATGTAGAATCTTCGCCACAGACCTATGACAGTGATACATATTGGGGTACTGGTCTATGTAGAATCTCCGCCACAGACCTACGACAGTGATAAATATTGGAGTACTGTTCTACGTAGAATCTCCGCCACAGACCTATGACAGTGATACATATTGGGGTACTGCTCTATGTAGAATCTCCGCTGCAGACCTACGACAGTGATATGTATTGGGGTACTGCTCTATGTAGAATCTCCGCCACAGACCTACGACAGTGATAATTATTGGAGTACTGTTCTACGTAGAATCTCCGCCACAGACCTATGACAGTGATACATATTGGGGTACTGTTCTACGTAGAATCTCCGCTGCAGACCTACGACAGTGATATGTATTGGGGTACTGCTCTATGTAGAATCTCCGCCACAGACCTACGACAGTGATAATTATTGGAGTACTGTTCTACGTAGAATCTTCGCCCCAGACCTACGACAGTGATAAATATTGGAGTACTGTTCTACGTAGAATCTCCGCCACAGACCTACGACAGTGATATGTATTGGGGTACTGCTCTATGTAGAATCTACCCTGCAGACCTACGACAGTGATATGTATTGGGGTACTGTTCTACATAGAATCTCCTCTGCAGACCTACCACTGTGATATTGGCAGCAGTATTTATTGCCTTGGATAACATTGCAAAAAATGTGTGGGGGTGCTGTATGTTTGCCAAGTAAGAACGTACACTAAAAGGGAAGCAATCACATTGAACATGCAATCGGATCTGTCAGCAACGTTATAGAGAACCAGGTGCTGAGCAGATTTACCATATATATAGTGTAGTGGGAAAAGTATGTCTTATATCATGTTTATTAAACTTCTGATTATTCCTGTCTTGGGAGTCAAGGTGGCGGTCCTAATCAGTGCTCTGAGTAACCTAGAAAAATATTTAGAATTGAGAGTCCTAAGTGGTTGATACCTTTTAATGGCTAACTGAAAAGATGGTAACAAATTGCAAGCTTTTGAGACTACTCAGGTCCCTTCATCAGGTACAGACTAATACAAATTCTGAAGAATCACACATTTATGCACAATACAGCCCAGAAATAATGCCATTGATAAGACCGGTGATGTGAAGCAGAACCACCATTACGTGAGAGTGATAAACAGTTATGTCCATAAATATTGGAACAGTTCATAGATAAGGATTGTGAATGTTTTATTGTCCTCTGATTGGGGTCTGGTTCTGTGTTGTGATGCCCCCACAAGGTCTGAGTAGCAAATTCCTTAATTGATGGAAAAAGATATAAATCCATGCAACACATTCATTGGTCAAAGGTTGTCATCAGTTTGTATTCCCAGACTCTCCTGTCTCTGAGATTTGAAATTACCCTTTAATACAAGCAATCTCATGTCCATGGTGCTGTGATCAGGGAGACAAAAATGTATTGCCACAGGTAGATCCATTCTTTTTTCTCTTATTCTGTGATGAAGAGAGTTCATCCTTGTTCTAAGCTTTTGCCCTGTCTCCCCACATACAGACCCACAGTTGGACATTTAGAACAAATAATTAGGTACACCACATTAGAAGTGACGCAGCTGAAAGTACCTGGTATCTTGTATTCCTGATGTGAATTGGGGATCTTTATCTTGTCTGTGGTCATTATGAATGGACAGGTTTTACATTTTTTCTGGTTGCAAGGAAAGGTACCTGCAGCTGTTGGAGAGGACAGGGAGCTCTTGACAATGATCCTTCTTAAATTTGGGGGCTGCCTAAGGCTACGTTCACATTAGCGTTGTGCGGCGCAGCCTCGGCGACGCATGCGTCCCTATATTTAACATGGGGGGGCGCATGGACATGCGTTGTCTTGCGTTTTGTGACGCATGCGTCATTGTGGCGCAACTGTCAGGGCGCAAAGGACGCTACATGATGCAGTTTTTTCTGCGATAAAAATCATGCAAAAAATGAAAGCATGCGTCAAAAAACGCTGCGTTGTGCATTGCGTCGCCGACGCTGCGCCGCACAACGCAAATGCGAACATAGCCTAAAACACACAGTACTGAGGAGTCTGGAAATATGGATTGTAAGCGGGCATCTTTTTGCAGTAAAGGTTGTAATTTCCGTGCAGCTCCCCTTAGCACCTCCAGATTTGGATTGTAGGTAACTACTAGAGGCACCCAGTTATTTTCTTCTTTAGCTTTGTAATGTAGCAGGCGATTCCTTGATATTCTGGTGGCTCTTGTGATCTGGTTTTCAATTGTTCTTGGATGGTAGCCCTGATTCAAAAAGGTCTTTCTGAGGCGACCAAGGTATTTGTCTCTATCCATGGGGTTGGAACATATACGATTGTATCTGATGGCTTGGCTGGAGACAGAGTTTTTTTATTTGTTTTGGATGGAAACTGTCCCATTTAAGGTATGTTGGACGGTCGATTGGCTTCTGATACAGGGATGTCTCTTTTATTGTTCTGCAGCTTAATGATGGTGTCCAAAAAGTTAATTTCAGTGCTGGAGTAGTTGAGTGTCAAGTTGATGGTGGGATGAAATTGATTAAACTGTTCATGGAACGTCTTTAGCTGCGGCTCAGACTCCGTCCAGATGATTAAAATGTCATCAATGTAGCAGTAGTAGGCCAGAGGCCTGATGGGACATGAGGACAAAAAGTCGCTTTCAAGCTTGGCCATGAAAAGATTTGCATACTGTGGGGCCATTTTACTTCCCATTGCTATGCCAGTCTCCTGTAGATAGATCTTGTTGTCAAACTCAAAGTAATTGTGGGTGAGGATGAATTTTATAAGTTTCACCACAGAATCCGCATCAGTCCCTGTGTTTTCCAGGAAGAATTAGCAGGCATTTAATCCATCCTGGTGTGGGATATTGGAGTACAAAGATTCCACATCCATGGTGGCAAGGATGGTGCCTTCTGGTAGAGGACCTATCGCTGATAGTTTATTCAATAGGTCGGTTGTGTCCTGACTGTAGCCGAGTCACCTATACACTTCTCTTCCAGTGGTTATGCTGGACCTTCTGTTCTATTACATTCCACGTATCAAGATGTTTGGTTGATATGGTTTTTTTTTACAAGGGTTTGTGCACTACTGGACCACCCTTTATTAATTTACCAAGTATGTTGCACAAATAGAAAAATATAATGTATATTTACCTCCTGGACACGCGCCTCTCTTCTGCTTGAAATACTGTGTCCCCCACTGGTCTCATGACAGACACAGGCAAGTCTTCACAATAATGTCCGAGTGGAAGAACATTTCTCAGTGCACGGATAAAACAAGACACAGCACTGTATGTTGTATGTGCTCCAACCTCAGCAAGTGTATCATAGTTATTAAGGTTGAAGGGAGACTAAGTCCATCTAGTTCAACCCATTGTCTAACCTAACATGCCCTAACATGTTGATCCAGAGGAAGGCAAAAAAACCATGTGGCGAAGAGTAAGCTCCACATTGGGGGAAAAAAATTCCTTCCCGACTCCACATACGGCAATCAGACTAGTTCCCTGGATCAACGCCCTATCAAGTAATCTAGTATATATATCCTGTAACATTATACTTTTCCAGAAAGGTATCCAGTCCCCTCTTAAATTTAAGTAATGAATCACTCATTACAACATCATACGGCAGAGAGTTCCATAGTCTCACTGCTCTTACAGTAAAGAATCCGCGTCTGTTATTATGCTTAAACCTTCTTTCCTCCAAACGCAGAGGATGCCCCCTTGTCCCTGTCTCAGGTCTATGATTAAAAAGATCATCAGAAAGGTCTTTGTACTGTCCCCTCATATATTTATACATTAACATAAGATCACCACTTAGTCTTCGTTTTTCCAAACTAAATAGCCCCAAGTGTAATAACCTATCTTGGTATTGCAGACCCCCCAGTCCCCTAATAATCTTGGTCGCTCTTCTCTGCACCCGCTCTAGTTCAGCTATGTCTTTCTTATACACCGGAGACCAGAACTGTGCACAGTATTCTAAGTGTGGTCGAACAAGTGACTTGTATAGAGGTAAAATTATGTTCTCCTCATGAGCATCTATGCCTCTTTTAATGCATCCCATTATTTTATTTGCCTTTGTAGCAGCTGCCTGACACTGGCCACTAAATGTGAGTTTGTCATCCACCCATACTCCCAGGTATTTTTCCTTGATGGTTTTGCCCAGAGTTTTAGAATTAAGCACATAGTTATACATCTTATTACTTCTACCCAAGTGCATGACCTTACATTTATCCCCATTGAAGCTCATTTGCCATTTATCAGCCCAAGCTTCTAGTATACATAAATCATCCTGTAATAGAAAATTGTCCTCCTCTGCATTGATTACCCTGCAGAGTTTAGTGTCATCTGCAAATATTGAAATTCTGCTCTGTATGCCCCCTACAAGGTCATTAATAAATATGTTAAAAAGAAGAGGGCCCAATACTGACCTCTGTGGTACCCCACTGCTAACCGCGACCCAGTCCGAGTGTGCTCCATTAATAATCACTCTTTGTTTCCTATCCCTGAGCCAGCTCTTAACCCACTTACCGTATATACTCGAGTATAAGCCGACCCGAGTATAAGCCGACCCCCCTAATTTTGCCACAAAAAACTGGGAAAACTTATTGACTCGAGTATAAGCCTAGGGTGGAAATGCAGCATTTACCGGTGAATTTCAAAAATAAAAATAGATCATTATTTCCCCATAGCTGTGCCATATAGTGCTCTGCACCGTTCATTATTTCCCCATAGCTGTGCCCCATGTAGTGCTCTGCACCGTTCATTGTGCCCCAATGCTGTGCCCATATACGGTGCTCTGCACCGTTCATTGTGCCCCATTGCTGTGCCATATACGGTGCTCTGCACCGTTCATTGTGCCCCATTGCTGTGCCATATACGGTGCTCTGCACCGTTCATTGTGCCCCATTGCTGTGCCATATACGGTGCTCTGCACCGTTCATTGTGCCCCATTGCTGTGCCATATACGGTGCCATATGCTCCCTGCATGTCCCACATATATACACAGCTCTGCCGCCTGCATGTCTCACATATATACACAGCTCTGCCGCCTGCATGTCCCTTATATATACACAGCTCTGCTCCCTGCATGTCCCACATATATACACAGCTCTGCCGCCTGCATGTCCCTCATATATACACAGCTCTGCTCCCTGCATGTCCCACATATATACACAGCTCTGCTCCCTGCACCGTTCATTGTGCCCCATAGAAATCTCTGCCGCCGCCGCTGCTGCAATAAAAAAAAAAAACACATACTCACCTCCCTCTCGTTCCGGCGCCTCCATCTTCCCGGCGTCTCTGCTCTGACTGATCAGGCAGAGGGCGCCGCGCACACTATATGCGTCATCGCGCCCTCTGCCTGAACAGTCAGAGCGCAGACGTCGGGAAGATGGAGGCGCCGGCCGGGAAGATGGAGCGACGCCCGGCGGCTGGAACGAGGACAGGTGAATATGACATACTCACCTAGTCCTGGCGATCCTCGCGCTGTCCCTCTGCCTGGTCTTCGGTGCCGCAGCTCTTCCTGTCAGCGGTCACCGGCACCGCCGATTAGAGGAATGAATAGGCGGCTCCGCCCCTATGGGAGGTGGAGCCGCTTATTCATATCTCTAATGAGTGGTCCCACGTGACCGCTGAAGAGAGGAAGAAGCTGCAGCACAGAAGACGGGGAGGAAGGCAGGGACAGCGCGAGGATCGCTGGGACTAGGTAAGTATACCTCAGCGCCCTCACCCCCTCACCCGCCGACCCTGCCACCCACATTGACTCGAGTATAAGCCGAGAGGGGCACTTTCAGCCCAAAAATTTGGGCTGAAAATCTCGGCTTATACTCGAGTATATACGGTAAACATATTTTCCTCTATCCCCATTATTCTCATTTTATGTATCAACCTTTTGTTTGGCACCGTATCAAAAGCTTTTGAAAAGTCCATATACACTACATCCACTGGGTTCCCTTGGTCCAGTCCGGAACTTACCTCTTCATAGAAACTGATCAAATTAGTCTGACATGAACGGTCCCTAGTAAACCCGTGCTGATACTGGGTCATGAGGTTATTCCTCTTCAGATACTCCAGTATAGCGTCCCTTAGAATGCCCTCCAGGATTTTACCCACAGTAGAGGTTAAGCTTACTGGCCTATAATTTCCGAGTTCAGTTTTTGTCCCCTTTTTGAATATTGGCACCACATTTGCTATACGCCAGTCCTGTGGTACAGACCCTGTTATTATGGAGTCTTTAACCCCTTTCTGACATCGAACGTACTATCCCGTCCATGTGGGGTGGGCCCCCATGACCATGGACGGGATAGTACGTCCAGCGCGATCGGCGGCGCTCACGGGGGGAGCGCCGCCGATCGCGGCCGGGTGTCAGCTGTTTATCGCAGCTGACATCCGGCACTATGTGCCAGGAGCGGTCACGGACCGCCCCCGGCACATTAACCCCCGGCACACCGCGATCAAAGATGATCGCGATGTGCCGGCGGTACAGGGAAGCACCGCGCAGGGAGGGGGCTCCCTGCGGGCTTCCCTGAGCCCCCCGCAGCAACGCGATGTGATCGCGTTGCTGCGAGGGTCTCACCTCCCTCCCTGCTCCCTCCAGCCCCGGATCCAAGATGGCCGCGGATCCGGGTCCTGCAGGGAGGGAGGTGGCTTCACAGAGCCTGCTCAGAGCAGGCACTGTGAAGGCTGCAGCGCTGCATGTCAGATCAGTGATCTGACAGAGTGCTGTGCAAACTGTCAGATCACTGATCTGTGATGTCCCCCCCGGGACAAAGTAAAAAAGTAAAAAAAAAAAAATTTCAAATGTGTAAAAAAAAAAATAAAAAAAAATATTCCAAAATAATGAAAAAAAATATATATATATTATTCCCATAAATACATTTATCTAAATAAAAAATAAAAAAAAAACAATAAAAGTACACATATTTAGTATCGCCGCGTCCGTAACGGCCCAACCTATAAAACTGGCCCACTAGTTAACCCCTTCAGTAAACACCGTAAGAAAAAAAAAAAAAACGAGGCAAAAAACAACGCTTTATTATCATACCGCCGAACAAAAAGTGGAATAACACGCGATCAAAAAGACACATATAAATAACCATGGTACCGCTGAAAACGTCATCTTGTCCCGCAAAAAACGAGCCGCCATACAGCATCATCAGCAAAAAAATAAAAAAGTTATAGTCCTGAGAATAAAGCGATGCCAAAATAATTATTTTTTCTATAAAATAGTTTTTATCGTATAAAAGCGCCAAAACATAAAAAAATGATATAAATGAGGTGTCGCTGTAATCGTACTGACCCGAAGAATAAAACTGCTTTATCAATTTTACCAAACGCGGAACGGTATAAACGCCTCCCCCAAAAGAAATTCATGAATAGCTGGTTTTTGCTCATTCTGCCTCACAAAAATCGGAATAAAAAGCGATCAAAAAATGTCACGTGCCCGAAAATGTTACCAATAAAAACGTCAACTCGTCCCGCAAAAAACAAGACCTCACATGACTCTGTGGACCAAAACATAGAAAAATTATAGCTCTCAAAATGTGGTAACGCAAAAAATATTTTTTGCAATAAAAAGCGTCTTTCAGTGTGTGACGGCTGCCAATCATAAAAATCCGCTAAAAAACCCGCTATAAAAGTAAATCAAACCCCCCTTCATCACCCCCTTAGTTAGGGAAAAATTTAAAAAATGTATTTATTTCCATTTTCCCATTAGGGCTAGGGTTAGAGTTAGGGCTAGGGTTAGGGCTAGGGATAGGGCTAGGGTTAGGGCTAGGGTTAGGGTTAGGGCTAGGGCTAGGGTTAGGGCTAGGGTTAGGGCTAGGGTTAGGGCTAGGGTTAGGGCTAGGGTTAGGGCTAGGGTTAGGGCTAGGGTTAGGGCTAGGGTTAGGGCTAGGGCTACAGTTTGGGTTGGGGCTAAAGTTACAGTTAGGGTTTAGATTACATTTACGGTTGGGAATAGGGTTGGGATTAGGGTTAGGGGTGTGTCAGGGTTAGAGGTGTGGTTAGGGTTACTGTTGGGATTAGGGTTAGGGATGTGTTTGGATTAGGGTTTCAGTTATAATTGGGGGGTTTCCACTGTTTAGGCACATCAGGGGCTCTCCAAACGCGACATGGCGTCCGATCTCAATTCCAGCCAATTCTGCGTTGAAAAAGTAAAACAGTGCTTCTTCCCTTCCGAGCTCTCCCGTGTGCCCAAACAGGGGTTTACCCCAACATATGGGGTATCAGCGTACTCAGGACAAATAGGACAACAACTTTTGGGGTCCAATTTCTCCTGTTACCCTTGGGAAAATACAAAACTCGGGGCTAAAACATATTTTTTGTGGGGAAAAAAAAGATTTTTTATTTTCACGGCTCTGCGTTATAAACTGTAGTGAAACACTTGAGGGTTCAAAGTTCTCACAACACATCTAGATTAGTTCCCTGGGGGGTCTAGTTTCCAATATGGGGTCACTTGTGGGGGGTTTCTACTGTTTAGGTACATTAGGGGTTCTGCAAACGCAATGTGACGTCTGCAGACCATTCCATCTAAGTCTGCATTCCAAATGGCGCTCCTTCCCTTCCGAGCTCTGCCATGCGCTCAAACGGTGGTTTCCCCCAACATACGGGGTATCAGCGTACTCAGGACAAATTGGACAACTTTTGGGGTCGAATTTCTCCTCTTACCCTCGGGAAAATACAAAACTGGGGGCTAAAAAATAATTTTGGGGGGAAAGATTTTTTTTTTTAATTTTCACGGCTCTGCGTTACAAACTGTAGTGAAACACTTGGGGGTTCAAAGCTATCACAACACATCTAGATGAGTTCCTTAGGGGGTCTACTTTCCAAAATGGTGTCACTTGTGGGGGGTTTCTACTGTTTAGGTACATTAGGGGCTCTGCAAACGCAATGTGACACCTGCAGACCATTCCATCTAAGTCTGCATTCAAATGGCACTCCTTCCCTTCTGAGCCCTCCCATGTGCCCAAACAGTGGTTCCCCCCACATATGGTGTATCATCGCACTCAGGACAAATTGGGCAACAAATTTTGGGGTCCAATTTCTCCTGTTACCCTCAGGAAAATACAAAACTGGGGGCTAAAAAAATAATTTTTGTGGGAAAAAAATTTTGTTTTATTTTTACGGCTCTGCATTATAAACTTCTGTGAAGCACTTAGTAACATAGTAACATAGTAACATAGTTAGTAAGGCCGAAAAAAGACATTTGTCCATCCAGTTCAGCCTATATTCCATTATAATAAATACCCAGATCTACGTCCTTCTACAGAACCTAATAATTGTATGATACAATATTGTTCTGCTCCAGGAAGACATCCAGGCCTCTCTTGAACCCCTCGACTGAGTTCGCCATCACCACCTCCTCAGGCAAGCAATTCCAGATTCTCACTGCCCTAACAGTAAAGAATCCTCTTCTATGTTGGTGGAAAAACCTTCTCTCCTCCAGACGCAAAGAATGCCCCCTTGTGCCAGTCACCTTCCTTGGTATAAACAGATCCTCAGCGAGATATTTGTATTGTCCCCTTATATACTTATACATGGTTATTAGATCGCCCCTCAGTCGTCTTTTTTCTAGACTAAATAATCCTAATTTCGCTAATCTATCTGGGTATTGTAGTTCTCCCATCCCCTTTATTAATTTTGTTGCCCTCCTTTGTACTCTCTCTAGTTCCATTATATCCTTCCTGAGCACCGGTGCCCAAAACTGGACACAGTACTCCATGTGCGGTCTAACTAGGGATTTGTACAGAGGCAGTATAATGCTCTCATCATGTGTATCCAGACCTCTTTTAATGCACCCCATGATCCTGTTTGCCTTGGCGGCTGCTGCCTGGCACTGGCTGCTCCAGGTAAGTTTATCATTAACTAGGATCCCCAAGTCCTTCTCCCTGTCAGATTTACCCAGTGGTTTCCCGTTCAGTGTGTAATGGTGATATTGATTCCCTCTTCCCATGTGTATAACCTTACATTTATCATTGTTAAACCTCATCTGCCACCTTTCAGCCCAAGTTTCCAACTTATCCAGATCCATCTGTAGCAGAATACTATCTTCTCTTGTATTAACTGCTTTACATAGTTTTGTATCATCTGCAAATATCGATATTTTACTGTGTAAACCTTCTACCAGATCATTAATGAATATGTTGAAGAGAACAGGTCCCAATACTGACCCCTGCGGTACCCCACTGGTCACAGCGACCCAGTTAGAGACTGTACCATTTATAAACACCCTCTGCTTTCTATCACTAAGCCAGTTACTAACCCATTTACACACATTTTCCCCCAGACCAAGCATTCTCATTTTGTGTACCAACCTCTTGTGCGGCACGGTATCAAACGCTTTGGAAAAATCGAGATATACCACGTCCAATGACTCACCGTGGTCCAGCCTATAGCTTACCTCTTCATAAAAACTGATTAGATTGGTTTGACAGGAGCGATTTCTCATAAACCCATGCTGATATGGAGTTAAACAGTTATTCTCATTGAGATAATCCAGAATAACATCCCTCAGAAACCCTTCAAATATTTTACCAACAATAGAGGTTAGACTTACTGGCCTATAATTTCCAGGTTCACTTTTAGAGCCCTTTTTGAATATTGGCACCACATTTGCTATGCGCCAGTCCTGCGGAACAGACCCTGTCGCTATAGAGTCACTAAAAATAAGAAATAATGGTTTATCTATTACATTACTTAGTTCTCTTAGTACTCGTGGGTGTATGCCATCCGGACCCGGAGATTTATCTATTTTAATCTTATTTAGCCGGTTTCGCACCTCTTCTTGGGTTAGATTGGTGACCCTTAATATAGGGTTTTCATTGTTTCTTGGGATTTCACCTAGCATTTCATTTTCCACCGTGAATACCGTGGAGAAGAAGGTGTTTAACCCCTTTCTGCCATCAGACGTACTATTGCGTCCATGGGGGGTGGGCCCTACTTCCCAAGGACGCAATAGTACGTCATATGCGATCGGCAGCGCTCACGGGGGGAGCGGCGCCGATCGCGGCCGGGTGTCAGCTGCCTATCGCAGCTGACATCCGGCACTATGTGCCAGGAGCGGTCACGGACCGCCCCCGGCACATTAACCCCCGGCACACCGCGATCAAAGATGATCGCGATGTGCCGGCGGTACAGGGAAGCACCGCGCAGGGAGGGGGGCTCCCTGCGGGCTTCCCTGAGCCCCCCGCAGCAACGCGATGTGATCGCGTTGCTGCGAGGGTCTTGCCGCCCTCCCTCCCTGCTCCAGGTCCCGGATCCAAGATGGCCGCGGATCCGGGTCCTGCAGGGAGGGAGGTGGCTTCACAGAGCCTGCTCAGAGCAGGCACTGTGAAGCCTGCACTGCTGCATGTCAGATCAGTGATCTGACAGAGTGCTGTGCAAACTGTCAGATCACTGATCTGTGATGTCCCCCCCTGGGACAAAGTAAAAAAGTAAAAAAAAAATTTTCCAAATGTGTAAAAAAAATTAAAAAAAAATATTCCTAAATAATGAAAAAAAAAAAAAAATATTCCCATAAATACATTTCTTCATCTAAATAAAAAAAAAACAAAACAATAAAAGTACACATATTTAGTATCGCCGCGTCCGTATCGACTCGCCCTATAAAACTGGCACACTAGTTAACCCCTTCAGTAAACACCGTAAGAAAAAAAAAAAAAAAACGAGGCAAAAAACGACGCTTTATTATCATACCGCCGAACAAAAAGTGGAATAACACGCGATCAAAAAGACAGATATAAACAACCATGGTACCGCTGAAAGCGTCATCTTGTCCCGCAAAAAACGAGCCACCATACAGCATCATCAGCAAAAAAATGAAAAAGTTATAGTCCTGAGAATAAAGCGATGCCAAAATAATTATTTTTTCTATAAAATAGTTTTTATCGTATAAAAGCGCCAAAACATAAAAAAATGATATAAATGAGGTATCGCTGTAATCGTACTGACCCGAAGAATAAAACTGCTTCATCAATTTTACCAAACGCGGAACGGTATAAACGCCTCCCCCAAAAGAAATTCATGAATAGCTGGTTTTTGGTCATTCTGTCTCACAAAAATCGGAATAAAAAGCGATCAAAAAATGTCACGTGCCCGAAAATGTTACCAATAAAAACGTCAACTCGTCGCGTAAAAAACAAGACCTCACATGACTGTGTGGACCAAAATATGGAAAAATTATAGCTCTCAAAATGTGGTAACGCAAAAAATATTTTTTGCAATAAAAAGCGTCTTTCAGTGTGTGACGGCTGCCAATCATAAAAATCCGCTAAAAAACCCGCTATAAAAGTAAATCAAACCCCCCTTCATCACCCCCTTAGTTAGGGAAAAATAAAAAAATGTATTTATTTCCATTTTCCCATTAGGGCTAGGGTTAGGGCTAGGGTTAGGGCTAGGGTTAGGGCTAGTGTTAGGGTTAGGGCTAGGGTTAGGGCTAGGGCTAGGGTTAGGGCTAGGGTTAGGGCTAGGGTTAGGGTTAGGGCTAGGGTTAGGGTTAGGGTTAGGGCTAGGGTTAGGGCTAGGGTTAGGGCTAGGGTTAGGGTTAGGGTTAGGGCTAGGGTTAGGGCTAGGGTTAGGGCTAGTGTTAGGGTTAGGGCTAGGGTTAGGGCTAGGGTTAGGGCTAGGGCTAGGGTTAGGGCTAGGGTTAGGGCTAGGGTTAGGGCTAGGGTTAGGGTTAGGGCTAGGGTTAGGGTTAGGGCTAGGGTTAGGGCTAGGGTTAGGGTTAGGGCTAGGGTTAGGGCTAGGGTTAGGGCTAGGGTTAGGGCTAGGGTTAGGGCTAGGGTTAGGGTTGGGGCTAGGGTTAGGGCTAGGGTTAGGGCTAGGGTTAGGGCTACAGTTAGGGTTGGGGCTAAAGTTACAGTTAGGGTTTAGATTACATTTACAGTTGGGAATAGGGTTGGGATTAGGGTTAGGGGTGTGTCAGGGTTAGAGGTGTGGTTAGGGTTACCGTTGGAATTAGGGTTAGGGGAGTGTTTGGATTAGGGTTTCAGTTATAATTGGGGGGTTTCCACTGTTTAGGCACATCAGGGGCTCTCCAAAAGCGACATGGCGTCCGATCTCAATTCCAGCCAATTCTGCGTTGAAAAAGTAAAACAGTGCTTCTTTCCTTCCGAGCTCACCCGTGTGCCCAAACAGGGGTTTACCCCAACATATGGGGTATCAGCGTACTCAGGACAAATAGGACAACAACTGTTGGGGTCCAATTTCTCCTGTTACCCTTGGGAAAATACAAAACTGGGGGCTAAAAAATAATTTTTGTGGGAAAAAAAAGATTTTTTATTTTTACGGCTCTGCGTTATAAACTGTAGTGAAACACTTGGGGTTCAAAGTTCTCACAACACATCTAGATAAGTTCCCGGGGGGGTCTAGTTTCTAATATGGGGTCACTTGTGGGGGGTTTCTACTGTTTAGGTACATTAGGGGCTCTGCAAACGCAATGTGACGCCTGCAGACCATTCCATCTAAGTCTGCATTCAAATGGCACTCCTTCCCTTCCGAGCCCTCCCATGCGCCCAAACAGTGGTTTCCCCCCACATATGGGGTATCAGCGCACTCAGGACAAATTGGACAACACATTTTTGGGTCCAATTTCTCCTGTTACCCTCGGGAAAATACAAAACTGGGGGCTAAAAAATAATTTTTGTGGGAAAAAAATTTTGTTTTATTTTTACGGCTCTCCATTATAAACCTCTGTGAAGCCCTTGGTGGGTCAAAGCGCTCACCACACATCTAGATAAGTTCCTTAGGGGGTCTACTTTCCAAAATGGTGTCACTTGTGGGGGGTTTCAATGTTTAGGCACATCAGTGGCTTTCCAAACGCAACATGGCATCCCATCTCAATTCCTGTCAATTTTGCATTGAAAAGTCAAACGGCGCTCCTTCCCTTCCGAGCTCTCCCATCCGCCCAAACAGTGGTTTACCCCCACATATGGGATATCAGCTTACTCAGGACAAATTGTACAACAACTATTGGGGTCCAATTTCTTCTCTTACCCTTGGAAAAATAAAAAATTGGGGGCGAAAAGATAATTTGTGTGAAAAAATATGATTTTTTATTTTTACGGTTCTACATTATAAACTTCTGTGAAGCACTTGGTGGGTGAAAGAGCTCACCACACCTCTATATAAGTTCCTTAGGGGGTCTACTTTCCAAAATGGTGTCACTTGTGGGGGGTTTCAATGTTTAGGCACATCAGGGGCTCTCCAAACGAAACATGGTGTCCCATCTCAATTCCTGTCAATTTTGCATTGAAAAGTCAAATGGCGCTCCTTCGCTTCCGAGCTGTGCCATGCGCCCAAACAGTGGTTTACCCCCACATGTGGGGTATTGGCGTACTCAGGACAAATTGTACAACAATGATTGCGGTCCATTTTCTCCTGTTACCCTTGGTAAAATAAAACAAATTGGAGCTGAATTAAATTTTTTGTGAAAAAAAGTTAAATGTTCATTTTTATTTAAACATTCAAAAAATTCCTGTGAAGCACCAGAAGGGTTAATAAACTTCTTGAATGTGGTTTTAAGCACCTTGAGGGGTGTAGTTTTTAGAATGGTGTCACACTTGGGTATTTTCTATCATATAGACCCCTCAAAATGACTTCAAATGAGATGTGGTCCCTAAAAAAAAATGGTGTTGTAGAAATGAGAAATTGCTGGTCAACTTTTCACCCTTATAACTCCCTAACAAAAAAAAATTTTGGTTCCAAAATTGTGCTGATGTAAAGTAGACATGTGGGAAATGTTACTTATTAAGTATTTTGTGTGACATATATCTGTGATTTAATTGCATAAAAATTCAAAGTTGGAAAATTGCGAAATTTTCATAATTTTCGCCAAATTTCCGTTTTTTTCACAAATAAACGCAGGTACTATCAAAGAATTTTTACCATTGTCATGAAGTACAATATGTCACGAGAAAACAATGTCAGATTCACTGGGATCCGTTGAAGCGTTCCAGAGTTATAACCTCATAAAGGGACAGTGGTCAGAATTGTAAAAATTGGCCCGGTCATTAACGTGCAAACCACCCTTGGGGGTAAAGGGGTTAATATGTTAGCTTTTTCCTCGTCATCTACAACCATTCTTTCCTCACTATTTTTTAAGGGGCCTACATTTTCAGTTTTTATTCTTTTACTATTGATATAGTTGAAGAACAGTTTGGGATTAGTTTTACTCTCCTTAGCAATGTGCTTCTCTGTTTCCTTTTTGGCAGCTTTAATTAGTTTTTTAGATAAAGTATTTTTCTCCCTATAGTTTTTTAGAGCTTCAATGGTGCCATCCTGCTTTAGTAGTGCAAATGCTTTCTTTTTACTGTTAATTGCCTGTCTTACTTCTTTGTTTAGCCACATTGGGTTTTTCCTATTTCTAGTCCTTTTATTCCCACAAGGTATAAACCGCTTACACTGCCTATTTAGGATGTTCTTAAACATTTCCCATTTATTATCTGTATTCTCATTTCTGAGGATATTGTCCCAGTCTACCAGATTAAGGGCATCTCTAAGCTGTTCAAACTTTGCCTTCCTAAAGTTCAATGTTTTTGTGACTCCCTGACAAGTCCCCCTAGTGAAAGACAGGTGAAACTGCACAATATTGTGGTCGCTATTTCCTAAATGCCCAACCACCTGCAGATTTGTTATTCTGTCAGGTCTATTAGATAGTATTAGGTCTAAAAGTGCTGCTCCTCTGGTTGGATTCTGCACCAATTGTGAAAGATAATTTTTCTTGGTTATTAGCAGAAACCTGTTGCCTTTATGGGTTTCACAGGTTTCTGTTTCCCAGTTAATATCCGGGTAGTTAAAGTCCCCCATAACCAGGACCTCATTATGGGTTGCAGCTTCATCTATCTGCTTTAGAAGTAGACTTTCCATGCTTTCTGTTATATTTGGGGGTTTGTAACAGACCCCAATGAGAATTTTGTTACCATTTTTCCCTCCATGAATTTCAACCCATATGGACTCGACATCCTCATTCCCTTCGCTAATATCCTCCCTTAAAGTGGACTTTAGACAAGACTTTACATAGAGACAAACCCCTCCTCCTCTCCGATTTTTACGATCCTTTCTAAACAGACTGTAACCCTGTAAGTTAACTGCCCAGTCATAGCTTTCATCTAACCATGTCTCGGTTATTCCCACTATGTCAAAGTTACCTGTAGATATTTCTGCTTCTAGTTCTTCCATCTTGTTTGTCAGGCTTCTGGCGTTTGCGAGCATGCAGTTTAGAGGATTTTGTTTTGTTCCAATCTCCTCACTTGGTGGGTCAAAGTGCTCACCACACCTCTAGATAAGTTCCTTAGGGGGTCTACTTTCCAAAATGGTGTCACTTGTGGGGGGTTTCAATGTTTAGGCACATCAGTGGCTCTTCAAACGCAACATGACGTCCCATCTCAATTCCTGTCAATTTTGCATTGAAAAGTCAAACGGCGCTCCTTCCCTTCCGAGCTCTCCCATACGCCCAAACAGTGGTTTACCCCCACATATGGGCTATCAGCGTACTCAGGACAAATTGTACAACAACTTTTGGGGTCCAATTTCTTCTCTTACCCTTGGGAAAATAAAAAATTGGGGGCGAAAAGATAATTTTTGTGAAAAAATATGATTTTTTATTTTTACGGTTCTACATTATAAACTTCTGTGAAGCACTTGTTGGGTCAAAGTGCTCACCACACCTCTAGATAAGTTCCTTAGGGGGTCTACTTTCCAAAATGGTGTCACTTGTGGGGGGTTTCAATGTTTAGCCACATCAGGGGCTCTCCAAACGAAACATGGCGTCCCATCTCAATTCCAGTCAATTTTGCATTGAAAAGTCAAATGGCACTCCTTCGCTTCCGAGCTCTGCCATGCGCCCAAACAGTGGTTTACCCCCACATGTGGGGTATTGGCATACTCAGGACAAATTGTACAACAATGTTTGGGGTCCATTTTCTCCTGTTACCCTTGGTAAAATAAAACAAATTGGAGCTGAATTAAATTTTTTGTGAAAAAAAGTTAAATGTTCATTTTTATTTAAACATTCAAAAAATTCCTGTGAAGCACCAGAAGGGTTAATAAACTTCTTGAATATGGTTTTGAGCAACTTGAGGGGTGTAGTTTTTAGAATGGTGTCACACTTGGGTATTTTCTATCATATAGACCCCTCAAAATGACTTCAAATGAGATGTGGTCCCTAAAATAAAATGGTGTTGTAGAAATGAGAAATTGCTGGTCAACTTTTAACCCTTATAACTCCCTAACAAAAAAAAATTTTGGTTCCAAAATTGTGCTGATGTAAAGTAGACATGTGGGAAATGTTACTTATTAAGTATTTTGTGTGACATATCTCTGTGATTTAATTGCATAAAATTCAAAGTTGGAAAATTGCGAAATTTTCATAATTTTCGCCAAATTTCCGTTTTTTTCACAAATAAACGCAGGTACTATCAAAGAATTTTTACCATTGTCATGAAGTACAATATGTCACGAGAAAACAATGTCAGAATCACCAGGATCCATTGAAGCGTTCCAGAGTTATAACCTCATAAAGGGACAGTGGTCAGAATTGTAAAAATTGGCCCGGTCATTAACGTGCAAACCACCCTTGGGGGTAAAGGGGTTAAAGATTAAAAATAATGGTCTATGACTGTACTTAATTCCTGCAGTACTCGGGGGTGTATCCCATCCAGGCCCGAAGATTTGTCAATTTTAGTGATTTTTAGACGCTGCTTTAATTCCTGCTGGGTTAAGCAGGTGACATTTAATTGGGAATTTTTATCACTAGTCATTTTGTCTGCCATGGGATTTTCTTGTGTAAATACTGATAAAAAAAAAAGACATTTAGCATATTGGCTTTTTCCTCATCCTCATCCACCATTTCACCCAGACTATTTTTAAGGGGGCCAACACTATCATTTTTTAGTTTCTTACTATTTATGTAGTTAAAGAATATTTTAGGATTATTTTTACTCTCTCTCTGGCAATGAGTCTCTATGTCTCAATCTTTTCTGCCTTGATTTGCTTTTTACAGAATTTATTTAATTTTTTGAATTTATTTAATGCTTCATCACTACCTACTTCCTTTAATTCTCTAAATGCTTTCTTTTTGGTCACTTATTGCGCCCCTTACAGCTCTATTTAGCCATATTGTTTCCTCATTTTTCTAGTATGTTTATTCCCATACAGTATATACTGTGCACAGGTCCTATCCAGGATGCTAATAAACGTCTCCCATTTTCTTTGTGTATTTTTAGGTCTCAGGATATCGTCCCAGTTAATTGTACCAAGATCCTCTCTCATCCGTTGGAAATTTGCCCTCCTGAAGTTTAGTGTCCTTGTAACCCCTCTACTATACATCTTATTAAAGGATACATGAAAACTTATTATTTTGTGATCACTATTCCCCAAGTGACCATCAACCTTTATATTTGCTATGCGGTCTGGCCTGTTGGTTAATATTAGGTCTAGCAGTGCCCCCTTTCTTGTTGGGTCCTGAACCAGTTGTGAAAGGTAATTGTCTCTCATAGTTGTCAGAAACCGATTACCTTTGCTGGAACTGCAGATTTCCGTTCCCCAATCTATTTCAGGGTAGTTGAAGTCCCCCATAATAAACCAATATAAACAAGTTAAGTAACAGTACAAAACAGGCACGTAGCCTTACTGAGGTGTAGAGGAAACCTATGGTATGCTTGGGGAATAGGGGGAAAGAAGGAAGCTTTACATCCCAGGTACTGCCTAGAGTGTGACAACCATACCAGAGACTTATGGATACATTCCACAGCCCCATGTATCGCAATAACAGAGCAGTAACAATATAATTATAAAGTGCCACAGTGCAAATAAATACAGCTACTGACAACCAGGCAGCTTACCCATATGTATGGACGATTTCCCCAGTTCCACAAGCGGCCCCCTGACGCACGTTTCGCGGTCTGCTTTTTCAAAACCCCTTGTGAAAAAGCAGACCGCGAAACGTGCGTCAGGGGGCCGCCTTGTGGAACTGGGGAAATCGTCCATACATATGGGTAAGCTGCCTGGTTATTGTCAGTAGCTGTATTTTTTTGCACTGTGGCACTTTATAATTATATTGTTACTGCTCTGTTATTGCGATACATGGGGCTGTGGAATGTATCCTTAAAGGGAACCTGTCACCCCGTTTTTTCAGATTGAGATAAAAATACTGTTAAATAGGGCCTGCGCTGTGCGTTACAATAGTGTATGTAGTGTACCCCGATTCCCCACCTATGCTGCGAAATACATTACCAAAGTCGCCGTTTTCGCCTGTCAATCAGGCTGGTCAGGTCAGGTGGGCGTGGTGACATCGCTGTTTCTTCCCCAGCTTTCCGTTGGTGGCGTAGTGGTGTGCGCATGTCCAAGTTCCGAATCCACTGCGCGCAGGTGAAGAAAAAGCGCGTGATCTGCGCTATTACCCTTGTCATCGGTGGGGGCGGCCATCTTCCTGAGGCCGTGCGTGTGCAGATAGAGTGCTCTGCTGCACGGGGCTTCAGGAAAATGGCCGTGGGATGCCGCACGTGCGCAGATGGAGATCGCGGCGGCCATTTTCCCAAAGCCGAGTTTGCATCTCGGCTTCAGGAAAATGGCCGCCGCCAACTCCATCTGCGCACGCGCGGCATCCCGCGGCTATTGTCCTGAAGCCCCGTGCAGCAGAGCACTCTATCTGCACACGCACGGCCTCAGGAAGATGGCCGCCCCCACCGATGACAAGGGTAATAGCGCAGATCACGCGCTTTTTCTTCACCTGCGCGCAGTGGATTCGGAACTTGGACATGCGCACACCACTACGCCACCAACGGAAAGCTGGGGAAGAAACAGCGATGTCACCACGCCCACCTGACCTGACCAGCCTGATTGACATGCGAAAACGGCGACTTTGGTAATGTATTTTGCAGCACAGGTGGGGAATCAGGGTACACTACATACACTATTGTAACGCACAGCGCAGGCCCTATTTAACAGTATTTTTATCTCAATCTGAAAAAACGGGGTGACAGGTTCCCTTTAACCCCTTCATGACCCAGCCTATTTTGACCTTAAAGACCTTGCCGTTTTTTGCAATTCTGACCAGTGTCCCTTTATGAGGTAATAACTCAGGAACGCTTCAACGGATCCTAGCGGTTCTGAGACTGTTTTTTCGTGACATATTGGGCTTCATGTTAGTGGTAAATTTAGGTCAATAAATTCTGCGTTTATTTGTGATAAAAACGGAAATTTGGCGAAAATTTTGAAAATTTCGCAATTTTCACATTTTGAATTTTTATTCTGTTAAACCAGAGAGATATGTGACACAAAATAGTTAATAAATAACATTTCCCACATGTTTACTTTACATCAGCACAATTTTGGAAACAAAATTTTTTTTTGTTAGGAAGTTATAAGGGTTAAAATTTGACCAGCGATTTGTCATTTTTACAACGAAATTTACAAAACCATTTTTTTTAGGGACCACCTCACATTTGAAGTCAGTTTGAGGGGTCTATATGGCTGAAAATACCCAAAAGTGACACCATTCTAAAAACTGCACCCCTCAAGGTACTCAAAACCACATTCAAGAAGTTTATTAACCCTTCAGGTGCTTCACAGCAGCAGAAGCAACATGGAAGGAAAAAATGAACATTTAACTTTTTAGTCACAAAAATTATCTTTTAGCAACAATTTTTTTATTTTCCCAATGGTAAAACGAGAAACTGAACCACGAAAGTTGTTGTCCAATTTGTCCTGAGTACGCTGATACCTCATATGTGGGGGTAAACCACTGTTTGGGCGCACGGCAGGGCTTGGAAGGGAAGGAGCGCCATTTGACTTTTTGAATCAAAAATTGGCTCCACTCTTTAGCGGACACCATGTCACGTTTGGAGAGCCCCCGTGTGCCTAAAAATTGGAGCTCCCCCACAAGTGACCCCATTTTGGAAACTAGACGCCCCAAGGAACTTATCTAGATGCATAGTGAGCACTTTGAACCCCCAGGTGCTTCACAAATTAATCCGTAAAAATGAAAAAGTACTTTTTTTTCACAAAAAAATTCTTTTAGCCTCAATTTTTTCATTTTCACATGGGCAACAGGATAAAATGGATCCTAAAATGTGTTGGGCAATTTCTCCTGAGTACACCAATACCTCACATGTGGGGGTAAACCACTGTTTGGGCACATGGTAAGGCTCGGAAGGGAAGGAGCGCCATTTGACTTTTTGAATGAAAAATTATTTCCATCGTTAGCGGACACCATGTCGCGTTTGGAGAGCTCCTGTGTGCCTAAACATTGGCGCTCCCCCACAAGTGACCCCATTTTGGAAACTAGACCCCCCAAGGAACTTATTTAGATGCCTAGTGAGCACTTTAAACCCCCAGGTGCTTCACAGAAGTTTATAACGCAGAGCCATGAAAATAAAAAATAATTTTTCTTTCCTCAAAAATGATTTTTTAGCCTGGAATTTCCTATTTTGCCAAGGATATTAGGAGAAATTGGACCCCAAATATTGTTGTCCTGTTTGTCCTGAGTACGCAGATACCCAATATGTGGGGGTAAACCACTGTTTGGGCGCACGGCAGGGCTCGGAAGGGATGGCACGCCATTTGGCTTTTTAAATGGAAAATTAGCTCCAATCATTAGCGGACACCATGTCACGTTTGGAGAGCCCCTGTGTGCCTAAACATTGGAGATCCCCCAGAAATGACACCATTTTGGAAACTAGACCCCCAAAGGAACTAATCTAGATGTGTGGTGAGGACTTTGAACCCCCAAGTGCTTCACAGAAGTTTATAACGCAGAGCCATGAAAAAAAAAAAAAAAATTATTTTCTCAAAAATGATCTTTTAGCCTGCAATTTTTTATTTTCCCAAGGGTAACAGGAGAAATTTGACCCCAAAAGTTGTTGTCCAGTTTCTCCTGAGTACGCTGATACCCCATATGTGGGGGTAAATCACTGTTTGGGCACATGCCGGGGCTCGGAAGTGAAGTAGTGACGTTTTGAAATGCAGACTTTGATGGAATGCTCTGTGGGCGTCACGTTGCGTTTGCAGAGCCCCTGATGTGGCTTAACAGTAGAAACCCCCCACAAGTGACCCCATTTTGGAAACTAGACCCCCAAAGGAACTTATCTAGATGTGTGGTGAGCACTTTGAACCCCCAAGCGCTTCATAGAAGTTTAGAATTCAGAGCCGTGAAAATAATAAATACGTTTTCTTTCCTCAAAAATAATTATTTAGCCCAGAATTTTTTAATTTTCCCAAGGGTAACAGGAGAAATTTGACCCCAATATTTGTTGTCCAGTTTCTCCTGAGTATGGTGATACCCCATATGTGGGGGTAAACTACTGTTTGGGCACATGCCGGGGCTTGGAATTGAAGTAGTGACGTTTTGAAATGCAGACTTTGATGGAATGCTCTGCGGGCGTCACGTTGCGTTTGCAGAGCCCCTGATGTGCCTAAACAGTAGAAACCCCCCACAAGTGACCCCATTTTGGAAACTAGACCCCGAAAGGAACTTATCTAGATGTGTGGTGAGCACTTTGAACCCCCAAGTGCTTCATAGAAGTTTATAATGCAGAGCCGTGAAAATAATAAATACGTTTTCTTTCCTCAAAAATAATTATTTAGCCCAGAATTTTTTATTTTCCCAAGGGTTACAGGAGAAATTGGACCCCAAAAGTTGTTGTCCAGTTTCTCCTGAGTACGCTGATACCCCATGAGTGGGGGTAAACCACTGTTTGGGCACACGTCGGGGCTCAGAAGGGAAGTAGTGACTTTTGAAATGCAGACTTTGATGGAATGGTCTGCGGGTGTCACGTTGCGTTTGCAGAGCCCCTGGTGTGCCTAAACAGTAGAAACCCCCACAAGTGACCCCATTTTAGAAATTAGACCCCCCAAGGAACTTATCTAGATATGTGGTGAGCACTTTGAACCCCCAAGTGCTTCACAGACGTTTACAACGCAGAGCCGTGAAAATAAAAAATCATTTTTCTTTCCTCAAAAATTATGTTTTAGCAAGCATTTTTTTTGATTCACAAGGGTAACAGGAGAAATTGGACCCCAGTAATTGTTGCGCAGTTTGTCCTGAGTATGCTGGTACCCCATATGTGGGGGTAAACCACTGTTTGGGCACACGTCGGGGTTCGGAAGTGAGGGAGCACCATTTGACTTTTTGAATACGAGATTGGCTGGAATCAATGGTGGCGCCATGTTGCGTTTGGAGACCCCTGATGTGCCTAAACAGTGGTAACCCCTCAATTCTACCTCCAACACACCCCTAACCCTAATCCCAACTGTAGCCATAACCCTAAACACAACCCTAACCGCAACACACCCCTAACCACAACCCTAACCATAACCACAACCCTAATTCCAACCCTAACCCTAAGGCTATGTGCCCACGTTGCGGATTCGTGTGAGATATTTTCGCACCATTTTTGAAAAATCCGCGGGTAAAAGGCACTGCGTTTTACCTGCGGATTTTCCGCGGATTTGCAGTGTTTTTTGTGCGGATTTCACCTGCGGATTCCTATTGAGGAACAGGTGTAAAACGCTGCGGAATCCGCACAAAGAATTGACATGCTGCGGAAAATACAACGCAGCGTTTCCGCGTGGTATTTTCTGCACCATGGGCACAGCGGATTTGGTTTCCATATGTTTACATGGTACTGTAAACCTGATGGAACACTGCTGCGAATCCGCAGCCAAATCCGCACCGTGTGCACATAGCCTAATTCTAAAGGTATGTGCACACGCTGCGGAAAACGCTGCGGATCCGCAGCAGTTTCCCATGAGTTTACAGTTCAATGTAAACCTATGGGAAACAAAAATCGCTGTACACATGCTGCGGAAAAACTGCACGGAAACGCAGCGGTTTACATTCCGCAGCATGTCACTTCTTTGTGCGGATTCCGCAGCGGTTTTACAACTGCTCAAATAGAAAATCGCAGTTGTAATACCGCAGTGAAATGCGCAGAAAAACCGCGGTAAATCCGCCATAAATCCGCAGCGGTTTAGCACTGCGGATTTATCAAATCCGCAGCGGAAAAATCCGCAGAGGACCAGAATACGTGTGCACATACCGAAACCCTACCCCTAGCCCTAACCCTACCCCTAACCCTATTCTAACATTAGTGGAAAAAAAAAATTTCTTTATTTTTTTATTGTCCCTACCTATGGGGGTGACAAAGGGGGGGGGTCATTTATTATTTTTTTTATTTTGATCACTGAGATATAATCTATCTCAGTGATCAAAATGCACTTTGGAACGAATCTGCCGGCCGGCAGATTCGGCGGGCGCACTGCGCATGCGCCCGCCATTTTGGAAGATGGCGGCGCCCAGGGAGAAGACGGACGGGACCCCGGCTGGATCGGTAAGTATGATGGGGTGGGGGGGGACCACGGGGGGGGGATCGGAGCACGGGGGGGGGAATCGGAGTGCGGGAGGGGTGGAACGGAGCACGGGGGGGTGGAACGGAGCACCGGGGGGGGTGGATCGGAGTGCAGGGGGGGGTGATTGGAGCACGGGGGGGTGATTGGAGCACGGGGGAAGCGGACAAGAGCACGGGGGGGAGCAGAGCACTGGACGGAGGGGAGCCGGAGCAGTGTACCGGCCAGATCGGAGGGCTGGGGGGGCGATCGGAGGGGTGGGGTGGGGGCACACTAGTATTTCCAGCCATGGCCGATGATATTTCAGCATCGGCCATGGCTGGATTGTAATATTTCACCCGTTATAATGGGTGAAATATTACAAATCGCTCTGATTGGCAGTTTCACTTTCAACAGCCAATCAGAGCGATCGTAGCCACGAGGGGGTGAAGCCACCCCCCCTGGGCTAAACTACCACTCCCCCTGTCCCTGCAGATCGGGTGAAATGGGAGTTAACCCTTTCACCCGATCTGCAGGGACGCAATCTTTCCATGACGCCGCATAGGCGTCATGGGTCGGAATGGCACCGACTTTCATGACGCCTAGGTGGCGTCAAAGGTCGGGAAGGGGTTAAGTCTCTGGTATGCTTGTCACACTCTAGGCAGTACCTGGGATGTAAAGCTTCCTTCTTTCCCCCTATTCCCAAGCATATTATAGGTTTCCGCTACACCTCAGTAAGGCTACTTGCCTGTTTTGTACTGTTACTTAACTTGTTCATATTGGTTTAAATAAAATTTACATTGTTTTATGAATATTATTTTTGGGATTTTCTTACTCCGTTCTCTCGTGCAATATGTATTTTTAAGTTCCTTGATTTGTCCCATAGATTTGGACAGTTTTACTGGGGGAGGTATACGATTGTACTCCCGGCCACAAATTCATCATAAGTTTTATGAGTTTTGTGTTATATGCTTCAAGACCTGGCAGACTTGCTGTGGTAAATGGAACCATGAATTCTGCTGTCCACCAAAAATTCCTGAAGGAGATTGTCCGTCCATCTGTTTGTGACCTCAAGCTGAAGTGCAGTTGGGTTATGGAGCAGGATAATGATCCAAAACACACCAGCAAGTCCACCTCTGAATGGTTTAAGAAAAGCTGGAGGGATAGTACGTCAGCTGGCAGTATCCCCCGCTTTGAGATGTGCTCCGGTGGTGAGCCCACCTCAAAGCTGCGACATGTCAGCTGTTTTCAACAGCTGACATGTGGCCGCGATTCGCCCGTGCCCATTAGCTAAATGCCGCTGTCAAACTCGACAGTGGCATTTAACAAGAGCCGCCGGCCGCACGCCGCTGACCCCCGTCACATGATCGGGGGTCATCGGTGTATTGCCATAACAACCTTGCAATGCTGCATTTCTACTACATAGAGGTGATCTGTGCTTCACCTCTATGTAGCAGAGGCGATCGTGTAGTGCATGCTTCTAGCTTCCCATGGAGGCTATTGAAGCATGCCAAAAAAAAAGGAAAAAAAAATGTGTTTAAAAAAAATAAAATCACCCCCCTTTCATCCCAATCAAAATAAAACAATTTAAAAAAAAAAAAAACACTACACATATTTGGTATCGCCGAGTTCACAATCGCCCGATCAATTGAAAAAAAAAAAAAAAAAAGATTATCCTGATCACTAAACGGCGTAGCGAGAAACAAAAATCTAAATGCCAAAATTATGTTTTTTTTTCCGAAGCGACATTGCATTAAAATGCGATCAAAAGAACGTATCTGCACAAAAGTGGTATCAATAAAAATGTCAGCTCGGCACGCAAAAAATAAGCCCTCACCCAACCCCAGATCACGAAAAATGGAGACGCTACGGTTATCGGAAAATTGTGCGATTTTTTTTTTCTTTTTTAGTAAATTTTGGATTTTTTTTTTCACCACTTACATAAAAAAGAACCTAGACATGTTTGGTGTCTATGAACTTTTAATGACCTGGAGAATCCTAATGGCAGGTCAGTTTTAGCAACTAGTGAACCTAGCTTTTTTGCACTTTTTTTTTGCAATTTCATCACACTTGGAATTTTGTTCCTGTTTTCTCTTACACGATATGAAAAAACCAATGGTATCGCTCAAAAGTACAACTCGTCCCGCAATAAATAAGACCTTACATGGCCATATTGACGGAAAAATAAAAAAGTTATGGCTCTGGAAAGAAGGGGAGCGAAAAACGAAAACGAAAACAGCTCCGGGGGTTAAGGGTTTAAAAAAGCGGTTCATGCTTGGAAACCTCCAATGTGGCTGAATTATGACAATTCTGCAAAGATGAGTGGGTCCAAATTCCTCCAGAGCGTTGTAAAAGACTCATTGCCAGTTATCACAAAGGCTTGATTGCAGTTGTTGCTGGTAAGGGTGGCCCAACCAGTTATTAGGTTTAGGGGAGAATAATTTTTTCACACAGGGCCCTGTTGGTTTGGATTTCTCTTTCCCTAAATAATAAAGACCTTCATTTAAAAACTGCATTTTGTGCTTACTTGTGTTATCTTTGTCTAAAGTTTAAATTAATTTTGTGATCTGAAACATTTAACTATGACAAACATGCAAAAGAATAGGAAATAAGGAAGGGGGCAAACACTTTTTCACACAACTGCATATATGGTCACGTGACCACCTTATCACACTGGCAAATTGTGACAGCACACAGTCATGAAGAGTAACTGCAGACTTTTATCCCAAACCTGGACAACCCCTTTAAACCCCCAATCAGAAGCCTTTTATTCAGAAAAGCAGTCTCCTACTTTGTACTGATGATGGGCAAGAACCACGGAATAGCCATACACAAATTTAGATCTGGCTTAACTTTAAATCCCAAGTCATGTAGAACAGATTTGATATTGATATTACTAGTAAGTAATAGAGACCCTGTTCTCTCGCTTTTGTGAAAAGGCCATTTGGACGTGGGAAAAGTATGATCACATATACTAGACTGGTTGGTGTAGGGATGTATAAGTATACTGCACAGACGTCCAAAACGCAAAGCCAGATACTGGGGTACAGATACCAATACAGCAGGGCTGGACAAATCAAATGAAGCTCCCAGCAGATCCAGTTCTGACTATAGGATGTTTGATACCAGCCATACATCACACAGTAGTGGCAACTAAATCCTACAATAGTAGGTGAATAGCCTGCTGCTATTACTATCTGCAGTAGTTTTAGCAGGGTCTCCGATATCCCAGATACACTTTTCCCCAGTGGTAACAGCTTGTCCCCTCTTACTCCATATGCATTAGAATGCTCCCCCCCCTTACCTAGATAGTAAGACAGAGGCATCCACCTCTCATTCATCAATAGCAGTAGCAAATTGCCCCCCACATCTCATCCAGCAGTGGCCGAGACAGAACGCCCCCCCGCCTCTCATCCAGCAGTCTATAAAGGCACGGATGATTGACCTCGTGGAGACCAAAACATCCAACACCGCGGAGACACCATCACGTGTTTCTCAATGCAGTGATCCAGAACACTGCCCCCAAATATGCAAATGCAAGTAGAGGAGCTGCGGAGACACCATCACGTGTTTCTCAACGCAGGCAGTGAATAGCCAGGCCTTTCACCGGGAAGGAACAACCAAGGGAAGGGCAGCATCCAATAAAGGAAAACATCCAATAAAGGAAAACCACCTATGCCAAGCATGGTATCCATCCACAGACAGCTGTTTGTGTGGAGTAGGAAACTGGCTATCAGGAGCAGTGCCTAGTAGAAAGTCTATAAAGGCACGGATGATTGACCTCGTGTCAGCTGTCTGTGGATGGATACCATGCTTGGCATAGGTGGTTTTCCTTTATTGGATGTTTTCCTTTATTGGATGCTGCCCTTCCCTTGGTTGTTCCTTCCCGGTGAAAGGCCTGGCTATTCACTGCCTGCGTTGAGAAACACGTGATGGTGTCTCCGCAGCTCCTCTACTTGCATTTGCATATTTGGGGGCAGTGTTCTGGATCACTGCGTTGAGAAACACGTGATGGTGTCTCCGCGGTGTTGGATGTTTTGGTCTCCACGAGGTCAATCATCCGTGCCTTTATAGACTTTCTACTAGGCACTGCTCCTGATAGCCAGTTTCCTACTCCACACTGATGAGGGGCAAAAACCCCGAAACAGCTGTCTGTGGATGGATACCATGCTTGGCATAGGTGGTTTTCCTTTATTGGATGTTTTCCTTTATTGGATGCTGCCCTTCCCTTGGTTGTTCCTTCCCGGTGAAAGGCCTGGCTATTCACTGCCTGCGTTGAGAAACACGTGATGGTGTCTCCGCAGCTCCTCTACTTGCATTTGCATATTTGGGGGCAGTGTTCTGGATCACTGCGTTGAGAAACACGTGATGGTGTCTCCGCGGTGTTGGATGTTTTGGTCTCCACAAGGTCAATCATCCGTGCCTTTATAGACTTTCTACTAGGCACTGCTCCTGATAGCCAGTTTCCTACTCCACACTGATGAGGGGCAAAAACCCCGAAACAGCTGTCTGTGGATGGATACCATGCTTGGCATAGGTGGTTTTCCTTTATTGGATGTTTTCCTTTATTGGATGCTGCCCTTCCCTTGGTTGTTCCTTCCCGGTGAAAGGCCTGGCTATTCACTGCCTGCGTTGAGAAACACGTGATGGTGTCTCCGCAGCTCCTCTACTTGCATTTGCATATTTGGGGGCAGTGTTCTGGATCACTGCGTTGAGAAACACGTGATGGTGTCTCCGCGGTGTTGGATGTTTTGGTCTCCACGAGGTCAATCATCCGTGCCTTTATAGACTTTCTACTAGGCACTGCTCCTGATAGCCAGTTTCCTACTCCACACTGATGAGGGGCAAAAACCCCGAAACAGCTGTCTGTGGATGGATACCATGCTTGGCATAGGTGGTTTTCCTTTATTGGATGTTTTCCTTTATTGGATGCTGCCCTTCCCTTGGTTGTTCCTTCCCGGTGAAAGGCCTGGCTATTCACTGCCTGCGTTGAGAAACACGTGATGGTGTCTCCGCAGCTCCTCTATTTGCATATTTGGGGGCAGTGTTCTGGATCACTGCGTTGAGAAACACGTGATGGTGTCTCCGCGGTGTTGGATGTTTTGGTCTCCACAAGGTCAATCATCCGTGCCTTTATAGACTTTCTACTAGGCACTGCTCCTGATAGCCAGTTTCCTACTCCACACTGATGAGGGGCAAAAACCCCGAAACAGCTGTCTGTGGATGGATACCATGCTTGGCATAGGTGGTTTTCCTTTATTGGATGTTTTCCTTTATTGGATGCTGCCCTTCCCTTGGTTGTTCCTTCCCGGTGAAAGGCCTGGCTATTCACTGCCTGCGTTGAGAAACACGTGATGGTGTCTCCGCAGCTCCTCTACTTGCATTCTCATCCAGCAGGGGCTGAGACAGAACGCCCCCCGCCTCTCATCCAGCAGGGGCTGAGACAGAACGCCCCCCGCCTCTCACCCAGCAGGGGCTGAGACAGAATGCCCCCCGCCTCTCATCCAGCAGGGGCTGAGACAGAATGCCCCCCGCCTCTCATCCAGCAGGGGCTGAGACAGAACGCCCCCCGCCTCTCACCCAGCAGTGGCTGAGACAGAACGCCCTCCGCCTCTCATCCAGCAGTGGCTGAGACAGAATGCCCCCCGCCTCTCATCCAGCAGTGGCTGAGACAGAACGCCCTCCGCCTCTCATCCAGCAGTGACAGACAGAATGCCCCCCGCCTCTCATCCAGCAGTGGCTGAGACAGAATGCCCCCGCTTCTCATCCAGCAGTGGCTGAGACAGAACGCCCCCGCTTCTCACCCAGCAGGGGCTGAGACAGAATGCCCCCCGCCTCTCATCCAGCAGTGGCTGAGACAGAACGCCCTCCGCCTCTCATCCAGCAGTGACTGAGACAGAATGCCCCCCGCCTCTCACCCAGCAGTGGCTGAGACAGAATGCCCCCCGCCTCTCATCCAGCAGTGGCTGAGATAGAACGCACCCCGCCTCTCATCCAGCAGTGGCTGAGACAGAATGCCCCCCGCCTCTCATCCAGCAGTGGCTGAGACAGAATGCACCCCGCCTCTCATCCAGCAGTGGCTGAGACAGAATGCACCCCGCCTCTCACCCAGCAGTGGCTGAGATAGAATGCCCCCCGCCTCTCATCCAGCAGTGGCTGAGATAGAACGCACCCCGCCTCTCATCCAGCAGTGGCTGAGATAGAATGCACCCCGCCTCTCACCCAGCAGTGGCTGAGATAGAATGCACCCCGCCTCTCACCCAGCAGTGGCTGAGATAGAATGCACCCCGCCTCTCACCCAGCAGTGGCTGAGATAGAATGCCCCCCGCCTCTCATCCAGCAGTGGCTGAGATAGAACGCACCCCGCCTCTCATCCAGCAGTGGCTGAGATAGAATGCCCCCCGCCTCTCATCCAGCAGTGGCTGAGACAGAATGCCCACTTCTGTAGAAGCAGAGTGCCACCCCCATGCACACTACCCGTGTAGGAAATAAGACCCTAAAATCTGAGTACACTGCAGTGGTGTCATATGTTTGGCCAAATCTTTACCAATAGGAAGGAGTGCGAAGAGTCTACACCATGATACGCGCCTTTCCTGTACACCACAGATACAACATGATGCCACGTATAATGGGCATATTACCGGGATTCCGATGAAATGCGAGCAGTGGTGGGATATCTGAGGTCGCCATTGCATAAGTCACTGGCGGGGGCACTGTGAGTAAATACTGTACATCACATTAACGCCTTGCAGGGCCGCTCTGAGGTTAAGCTGATCTTGAGAGATGCAATAAGGACATCACAAATAATTAAAGCAGAAGCCGTGATCGGGTGACGCCACTGGCAGTCGCTGGCTCTCCGTTATGTAAGACGTCCTTCCCGATCAGCATTTCCTTTCTGTAACAACCAGATCTGATTGATGAAAGTGAAATGCCGGTTTACGGATCAGCCGGGCAGAGATGCAGCCATCTCCACGCTGCCACAGAATTGTGCAGCCAGCCCCCTCCATCTCATGCCCCCTCGTAAGGAGAATGCAGCATTAATAGCTGAAGGGATCAGAAACTTTGCTTGATTTCACACAAATAATACAGATCCAGTGAGAACTGCCAGTAAAGGTAGATACAAACAACATGGTGGAAACCTGACCATTAGCGATCACTGCGGTCCCTGGGCCACTGTTAGCGCCCAATACGTGCCATTAATTTCGGTGACCTTCGCCACTCCACTGTAACTACAACTACATCACATTTACAACTTCAAGGGTCTGTTCATTTTGTTCACCTCCATGGCAGAATCTATCAGACTTGACAGAAAATGGGTTTCCAGTCCGTCGGTTCCAGGAAATGCCAGGTCCAGAGCCCTGGAGTCCACAGCCAAGATGCTGGAAAGTGCCATTACTGCGGAGGAAACAGAACATGTCTGTCCTTGGCACAGCCAATCAGGAGGCTTCCTAAAGTGATACTGATACGCTCATTGGTTGCTACTGGCAACAGCAATTCTTTTTTTATCTGCCCTAGTTTTCATGAATAAACTTTATGCGTCAGGTCAGTACACGACCGCAGACTGAGGCCGTGGCCGCCGTGCACACAGGTGACAGAATGACGCGGCCGCCAGGAAGGTGGAAGCACTTACTTTGTCGCTGGTGTGTTCGCGCTCGGCGTCCACGCAGGGCCCTCTCCTCCGGAGCTCCGACATGTCACACACGGCGCGAGGATGAGGCGCAGGTAAGTGCGAGGAGATCACAGGGCTCTGCAGGAGGCGGGGCACACTGCACCCGGAAGCATGGCGCGCGAGACGCTGCGGGCTCCCCCCTCTCTGCTGCTCGGGACAGGCTTCCCGAGGTGAGCGGGAAGGAACAAGCGGCCGGTTGTCACTAGTTACCAGGAGAAGTGAGGGCACAGGGATGTCCTGGAGGTGGCGCTGTCCCTGCACTTCAGCCCTCCTCCTCCCGCCCACACTGCTGACAGCAGGGCGGGGACATGGCGGAGCTCACGCACACAGAGCACAACACAAGGAGCATTGCGGAAAGGAAGGGAGGGGACGCACAGGGTCCTGGAGAAGGGGAAAGAGGAGTACAGGGTGATGAGAAAGGAGAAACCCGAGTACAAGGTCCTGAGGAAGGGGAAATAGTAGTATGGGGAAGCAGGAGTACAGGGCCCTGAGGGAGGGAAACAGGAGTACAGGGCCATGAGGAAGGGAAACAGGAGTACTGGGCTCTGAGGAAGGGAAACAGGAGTACAGGGCCATGAGGAAGGGAAACAGGAGTACTGGGCTCTGAGGAGGGGGAAAACAGGAGTACAGGGCCCTGAGGAAGGGGAAATAGTACAGGGTCCTGAGGAAGGGGAAACAAGAGTACAGGGTCCTGAGGAAGTGGAAACAGGAGTACAGGGCTCTGAGGAGGGGGAAATAGGAGTATAGAGCTCTGACGAAGGGGTAACAGGAGTACAGGGCCCTGAGGAAGTGGAAACATGAGTACAGGGCCCTGAGGAAGGGGAAACAGGAGCACAGGGCCCTGAGGAAGGGAAACAGGAGTACAGGGCCCTGAGGAAAGGAAACAGGAGTACAGGGCCATGAGGAAGGGAAACAGGAGTACTGGGCTCTGAGGAAGGGAAACAGGAGTACAGGGCCATGAGGAAGGGGAAACAGGAGTACAGGGCCCTGAGGAAAGGAAACAGGAGTACAGGGTCCTGAGGAAAGGAAACAGGAGTACAGGGTCCTGAGGAGGGGGAAAACAGGAGTACAGGGCCCTGAGGAAGGGAAACAGGAGTACAGGACCCTGAGGAAGGGAAACAGGAGTACAGGGCTCTGAGGAAGGGGAATTAGTACAGGGCCCTGAGGAAGGGTAACAGGAGTACAGGGCCATGAGGAAGGGGAAACAGGAGTACTGGGCTCTGAGGAGGGGGAAAACAGGAGTACAAGGCTGTGAGGAAGGGGAAACCGGAGTACAGGGCTTTGATGAGGAGAAACAGGAGTACAGGGCCCTGTGGAAGGGTAACAGGAGTACAGGGCCATGAGGAAGGGGAAACAGGAGTACTGGGCTCTGAGGAGGGGGAAAACAGGAGTACAAGGCTGTGAGGAAGGGGAAACCGGAGTACAGGGCTTTGATGAGGAGAAACAGGAGTACAGGGCCCTGTGGAAGGGGAAATAGTGCAGGGTCCTGAGGAAGGGGAAATAGGAGTATAGGGAAGGGTAAACTGGAGTACAGGGTCCTGAGGAAGGGAAACTGGAGTACAGGGTCCTGAGGAAGGGGAAACTGGAGTACAGGGTCCTGAGGAAGGGGAAACGGGAGTGCAGGGCCCTGAGGAACGGAAACGGGAGTACAGGGCTCTGAGGAAGGGGAAATAATACAGGGTCCTGAGGAAGGGGAAACAAGTGTACAGCGTCCTGAGGAAGGGAAACAGGAGTACAGGGCTCTTGAGGAAGGGGAAACAGGAGTACAAATCCCAGAGGAAAGGGAAACAATAGTGCAGGACTTTGAGGGGGAAGCAGTAGTACAGGGCCCTGAGGAGGAGGAAACAGGTACAGGGCCAAGAGGAGGGGAAACAAGAGTACAGGGCTCTGAGGAAGGGTAAACCTGAATACATTGTCCTGAGGAGGGGGAAACCTGAGGTAGGGGAAATAGGAGTACAGGGTCCTGTGGAAGGGATCAAACTGCTTGTAGGAGGGAGAAACAGGAGTGCAGGGCCCTGAGGAAGGGGTCAAACTGCCCGGAAACAAGTATAGGGTCCAGAGGAAGGGGAAACCGGAGGAAAGTTAAATAGGAGTACAGGGCCCTGAGGAGTGGGTCAAACTGCCTGGAGGAGGGGTAAACAGGAGTACAGGGCCCTGAGGCAAGGGTTAAAGTGCCTAGGAGGAAATAGGAGTACAGGCTCCAAAGAAGGGGTCAAACTGCCTGTAGATGGGGGCACATAGTCCAGAGGATGGGACAAACTGCTCAGAGAGGCGTTGGGCAGAGGGCCCTGAAGAAGTAATAAATCTGCCTGGAGGTGGTAGAAACAGTAGGACAGGGCCCTAAGTTATGGGTGAAACTGACTGGAGGAGACAGAAACCTGGGTACAGTGCACTGAGGAATAGGTTAAAATTGTGAAGTGGGGGGGAATAGTACCCTAAGCAAGGGGTCAAACTGCCTGGAGGAGGGGTACATGGCCCAAAGGATGGGCCAACCTGCCAAGAGAAGAGGTGGTAAATTGCTTAGAGGCACAGGGCACTAAGGAAGGGGGAAAACTGCCCAGAGGAGGGAACACATGGCTTAGAGGAGGTGGGCATGGTATTGAGGAAGATGGCAAACTGCAGATGCTTTGGGACACGCAGTCCAAAGGAGTGGCAAGCTGGAGAAGGAGGGCACACTTTCTGTGGCACAATACACCATTTAATGCTTAATTATCCAGATGTCTATTTTCAGTAAGCCAGGAGGCATAGACTGCTATCTTTATGTTGACTCTTCTTGTAGGTTGAATTGATATTTGCAAAACAGGGATACGGGGTCACTGAACAATGATATTTGCTGATATGTTGATTACACATTATACCAGGCCATGCAGTTTGCTGACTTGCAAACATTGAAGGATAAACTAAATAATGCTAGTTAACCCCTTAGTGACCGCCAATACGCCTTTTAACTGACCTGATATATAAGAGACTTATATCCCCATACAGGTGACAATCCAGTAGCTGTCAGCTGTACACTATAGCTGACAACTTGCTGCATCAGCCATGATCAGTGTTTGCACCATCCAAATCTATTTAACCCCTTAGATGCTGCTGTCAATAGTGACTACATCATTATAAACGGTTAACAGACTGTGGGGGCTTCCTCTTTATCCCAATTGGTGGTCTCAGATCATGATTGCATGGTCCTGATGTTTGTCATGGAAATTCATGACCAAATAGTGGCCTTAGAGTCTGTCGGCTGTAGTAACCTGTTCAGAAGTTAGTGACATTTAGGTGGTAAAAATACACATTTTAATTTTTCTCATGCCACTTTGCATTAATTCCTGAAAATCACCCGAAGGGTTAACAAATGACCTGACTGCAGTTTTCAATATGTCAGGGGGTGCTGTTTTTAAAATGGTATCACTTGTGGGGATTTCCCTATATATAGGACCCCCAAATTCACTTAAAACATGGATAGGTCCCTAAAAAAATACATTTTGTAAATTTCCTTGAAAAAAATTTAAATTGTTGATACATTTTTAATCCTCCTAAAATGCTAACAAAATAATATAACATTTTACAAATGGTGCTGTTGTAAAGCAGACATGTGGGAAATGTTATTTATTAATGTTTTGCTGTGGTATGACTATCTGGATTAAAGGGATAATCATTCAAAGTTTGAAAATTGCTAATTTTTTAACATTTTTTTCAAATTTCTGATATTTTTAATAAATAAACATAAAGCATATCAACCTAAATTTACCATTATCATAAAGTATGATGTGTCACGAAAAAACAATCTCAAAATCACTGGGTTTTGTTGAAGCATTCCAGAGTTATTACCACATAAATTAACACTGGTCAGATTTCAAAAATTTGGCTCCGTCACTAAGGGGTTAATCTTATCACCTTTTCCCCTTGACCTGTGAATAACAGCTTGAACAGTTGTGAAGTATGAAAAGGAGATGTGCTTTTGTACCAAGTACAAAGTTTGTAACAAGATACAGCCAATACATTGAAAGAACCAGAGACTCTACAAAACCACAGCCCAGAACACTACTGGATAGCTATCAGATCATAACTCAGGAGGGACACACAGATTTTACATTCTACAGGATGCCAGTTTAGGGGACCACGGCCCTGGCGGAAAGAATACAGATCTGCTCCACTTGACCATCACTAAACCCATGGATATGTTTGGGGAAGTCAGATCACCTGAGCCCCATGGATACGTTTGGGAAAACCAGGATTGGGACCCACCTGGCTCCATGGAGATGTTCGGAGAAGCCAAGTTGTGATTCTCTGGGTACTTGGCCTTGTACTTGAATGAACTGTCAGCTGCTTGTTATTACCTTCTCTCTGTGCGTGCCATAGGTAGGAAATATTTAAAGGTGCAGTGGGGTGCTGTAGTCAGTGACTAGTGATGAGCGAGTATGCGCGTTACTCGAGTTTCTCCTAGCGTGCTCAGGTGGTCTCTTGAGTATTTCGGCGTGCTCAGAGATTTAGTGTTTGTCAACACAGCTGCATGATTTGCGGCTGTTTGACTGCTTGAATACATGTGGGGATTGCCTAATAAACAGGCAACCCCAACATGTATTCAAGCTGTCTAGCAGCCGCAAATCATGCAGCTGCGTCGACATAAACTAAATCCCCGAGCACGCCGAAATACTTTGAGACAACCCGAGCCTTCTCGGAGTAACGAGAATACTCGCTCATCACTATCGGTGAAGAGACTAGTCCAGTGCCACCCCTAGCTGACTTCTTCCAGTACTGCTCTAACTTATTGATAGGTGGGGTACATTTCAGAGTAAAACATATCTGGCTTCAATCGTGCAACCAGGCTCTGATTCATGTTACCTGTGTTTTGGACAGCTAAATACAGCTGCCATACATGTTCTACCTATTTTTCATAGTTAGAACACATACCCATTGTGATCTAGGTTGCTGTTAATATGTCCGTGTTTTGTGGACCGTGTGTCCACAAAAATATTCCTGAAAAGATGTTTGTTTTTAATCAACTAGTTGGAGTGTGGCTAAACAAAGAAGTAAGACAGGCAATTAACAGTAAAAAGAAAGCATTTGCACTACTAAAGCAGGATGGCACCATTGAAGCTCTAAAAAACTATAGGGAGAAAAATACTTTATCTAAAAAACTAATTAAAGCTGCCAAAAAGGAAACAGAGAAGCACATTGCTAAGGAGAGTAAAACTAATCCCAAACTGTTCTTCAACTATATCAATAGTAAAAGAATAAAAACTGAAAATGTAGGCCCCTTAAAAAATAGTGAGGAAAGAATGGTTGTAGATGACGAGGAAAAAGCTAACATATTAAACACCTTCTTCTCCACGGTATTCACGGTGGAAAATGAAATGCTAGGTGAAATCCCAAGAAACAATGAAAACCCTATATTAAGGGTCACCAATCTAACCCAAGAAGAGGTGCGAAACCGGCTAAATAAGATTAAAATAGATAAATCTCCGGGTCCGGATGGCATACACCCACGAGTACTAAGAGAACTAAGTAATGTAATAGATAAACCATTATTTCTTATTTTTAGTGACTCTATAGCGACAGGGTCTGTTCCGCAGGACTGGCGCATAGCAAATGTGGTGCCAATATTCAAAAAGGGCTCTAAAAGTGAACCTGGAAATTATAGGCCAGTAAGTCTAACCTCTATTGTTGGTAAAATATTTGAAGGGTTTCTGAGGGATGTTATTCTGGATTATCTCAATGAGAATAACTGTTTAACTCCATATCAGCATGGGTTTATGAGAAATCGCTCCTGTCAAACCAATCTAATCAGTTTTTATGAAGAGGTAAGCTATAGGCTGGACCACGGTGAGTCATTGGACGTGGTATATCTCGATTTTTCCAAAGCGTTTGATACCGTGCCGCAAAAGAGGTTGGTACACAAAATGAGAATGCTTGGTCTGGGGGAAAATGTGTGTAAATGGGTTAGTAACTGGCTTAGTGATAGAAAGCAGAGGGTGGTTATAAATGGTATAGTCTCTAACTGGGTCGCTGTGACCAGTGGGGTACCGCAGGGGTCAGTATTGGGACCTGTTCTCTTCAACATATTCATTAATGATCTGGTAGAAGGTTTACACAGTAAAATATCGATATTTGCAGATGATACAAAACTATGTAAAGCAGTTAATACAAGAGAAGATAGTATTCTGCTACAGATGGATCTGGATAAGTTGGAAACTTGGGCTGAAAGGTGGCAGATGAGGTTTAACAATGATAAATGTAAGGTTATACACATGGGAAGAGGGAATCAATATCACCATTACACACTGAACGGGAAACCACTGGGTAAATCTGACAGGGAGAAGGACTTGGGGATCCTAGTTAATGATAAACTTACCTGGAGCAGCCAGTGCCAGGCAGCAGCTGCCAAGGCAAACAGGATCATGGGGTGCATTAAAAGAGGTCTGGATACACATGATGAGAGCATTATACTGCCTCTGTACAAATCCCTAGTTAGACCGCACATGGAGTACTGTGTCCAGTTTTGGGCACCGGTGCTCAGGAAGGATATAATGGAACTAGAGAGAGTACAAAGGAGGGCAACAAAATTAATAAAGGGGATGGGAGAACTACAATACCCAGATAGATTAGCGAAATTAGGATTATTTAGTCTAGAAAAAAGACGACTGAGGGGCGATCTAATAACCATGTATAAGTATATAAGGGGACAATACAAATATCTCGCTGAGGATCTGTTTATACCAAGGAAGGTGACGGGCACAAGGGGGCATTCTTTGCGTCTGGAGGAGAGAAGGTTTTTCCACCAACATAGAAGAGGATTCTTTACTGTTAGGGCAGTGAGAATCTGGAATTGCTTGCCGGAGGAGGTGGTGATGGCGAACTCAGTCGAGGGGTTCAAGAGAGGCCTGGATGTCTTCCTGGAGCAGAACAATATTGTATCATACAATTATTAGGTTCTGTAGAAGGACGTAGATCTGGGTATTTATTATGATGGAATATAGGCTGAACTGGATGGACAAATGTCTTTTTTCGGCCTTACTAACTATGTTACTATGTTACTATGAGTGTCAATAACTGACAGGTCTCTTCCTATACACGCACACAGGGAACGACCTGTTGCTCAAAGGAAGTGGGTTGGAGAAAAGCCGCTGAGGACCCGCCTGTCGGGCTAATCTCTATCCCCAGGGGCTTTTAAAGTATGTTTTTCTCTGACACACCATTGCGTTTGAGAATAACACAAACCTGGTTGAAATTATGCAGTAAATCTCATCGGTATTACTGCACCTGTGTAGCCGCCATCTTTAACCCCTTCATGACCCAGCCTATTTTGACCTTAAAGACCTTGCCGTTTTTTGCAATTCTGACCAGTGTCCCTTTATGAGGTAATAACTCAGGAACGCTTCAACGGATCCTAGCGGTTCTGAGATTGTTTTTTTGTGACATATTGGGCTTCATGTTAGTGGTAAATTTAGGTCAATAAATTCTGTGTTTATTTGTGATAAAAACGGAAATTTGGCGAAAATTTTGAAAATTTCGCAATTTTCACATTTTGAATTTTTATTCTGTTAAACCAGAGAGTTATGTGACACAAAATAGTTAATAAATAACATTTCCCACATGTATACTTTACATCAGCACAATTTTGGAAACAAAATTTTTTTTTTGCTAGGAAGTTATAAGGGTTAAAATTTGACCAGCGATTTCTCATTTTTACAACGAAATTTACAAAACCATTAGGGACCACCTCACATTTGAAGTCAGTTTGAGGGGTCTATATGGCTGAAAATACCCAAAAGTGACACCATTCTAAAAAATGCACCCCTCAAGGTACTCAAAACCACATTCAAGAAGTTTATTAACCCTTCAGGTACTTCACAGCAGCAGAAGCAACATGGAAGGAAAAAATGAACATTTAACTTTGTAGTCACAAAAATTATCTTTTAGCAACAATTTTTTTATTTTCCCAATGGTAAAAGGAGAAACTGAACCACGAAAGTTGTTGTCCAATTTGTCCTGAGTACGCTGATACCTCATATGTGGGGGTAAACCACTGTTTGGGCGCACGGCAGGGCTTGGAAGGGAAGGAGCGCCATTTGACTTTTTGAATGAAAAATTGGCTCCACTCTTTAGCGGACACCGTGTCACGTTTGGAGAGCCCCCGCGTGCCTAAAAATTGGAGCTCCCCCACAAGTGACCCCATTTTGGAAACTAGACGCCCCAAGGAACTTATCTAGATGCATAGTGAGCACTTTGAACCCCCAGGTGCTTCACAAATTGATCCGTAAAAATGAAAAAGTACTTTTTTTTCACAAAAAAATTCTTTTAGCCTCAATTTTTTCATTTTCACATGGGCAACAGGATAAAATGGATCCTAAAATTTGTTGGGCAATTTCTCCTGAGTATACCAATACCTCACATGTGGGGGTAAACCACTGTTTGGGCACATTGTAAAGCTCGGAAGGGAAGGAGCGCCATTTGACTTTTTGAATGAAAAATTATCTCCATCGTTAGCGGACACCATGTCGCGTTTGGAGAGCCCCTGTGTGCCTAAACTTTGGCGCTCCCCCACAAGTGACCCCATTTTGGAAACTACACCCCCCAAGTAACTTATCTAGATGCCTAGTGAGCACTTTAAACCCTCAGGTGCTTCACAAATTGATCTGTAAAAATGAAAAAGTACTTTTTTTTCACAAAAAAATTCTTTTCGCCTCAATTTTTTCATTTTTACATGGGCAGTAGGATAAAATGGATCATGAAATTTGTTGGGCAATTTCTCTCGAGTACGCCGATACCTCATATGTGGGGGTAAACCACTGTTTGGGCACACGGCAGGGCTCGGAAGGGAAGGCGCGCCATTTGACTTTTTGAATGGAAAATTAGCTCCAATTGTTAGCGGACACCATGTCACGTTTGGAGAGCCCCTGTGTGCCTAAACATTGGAGCTCTCCCACAAGTGACCTTATTTTGGAAACTAGACCCCCCAAGGAACTTATCTAGATGCATATTGAGCACTTTAAACCCCCAGGTGCTTCACAGAAGTTTATAATGCAGAGCCATGAAAATAAAAAATAATTTTTCTTTCCTCAAAAATGATTTTTTAGCCTGGAATTTCCTATTTTGCCAAGGGTAATAGGAGAAATTGGACCCCAAATGTTGTTGTCCAGTTTGTCCTGAGTACGCTGATACTCCATATGTGAGGGTAAACCACTGTTTGGGCGCACGGCAGGGCTCGGAAGGGAAGGCACGCCATTTGGCTTTTTAAATGGAAAATTGGCTCCAATCATTAGCGGACACCATGTCACGTTTGGAGAGCCCCTGTGTGCCTAAACATTGGAGATCCCCCACAAATGACCCCATTTTGGAAACTAGACCCCCAAAGGAACTAATCTAGATGTGTGGTGAGGACTTTGAACCCCCAAGTGCTACACAGAAGTTTATAACGCAGAGCCATGAAAATAAAAAAAAAAATTATTTTCTCAAAAATGATCTTTTAGCCTGCAATTTTTTATTTTCCCAAGGGTAACAGGAGAAATTTGACCCCAATATTTGTTGTCCAGTTTCTCATGAGTACGGTGATACCCCATATGTGGGGGTAAACCACTGTTTGGGCACACGTCGGGGCTCAGAAGGGAAGTAGTGACTTTTGAAATGCAGACTTTGATGGAATGGTCTGCGGGCGTCACGTTGCGTTTGCAGAGCCCCTGGTGTGCTTAAACAGTAGAAACCCCCCACAAGTGACCCCATTTTAGAAACTAGACCCCCCAAGGAACTTATCTAGATATGTGGTGAGCACTTTGAACCCCCAAGTGCTTCACAGACGTTTACAACGCAGAGCCGTGAAAATAAAAAATCATTTTTCTTTCCTCAAAAATGATGTTTTAGCAAGCATTTTTTTTATTTTCACAAGGGTAACAGGAGAATTTGGACCCCAGTAATTGTTGCGCAGTTTATCCTGAGTATGCTGGTACCCCATATGTGGGGGTAAACCACTGTTTGGGCACACGTCGGGGCTCGGAATTGAGGGAGCACCATTTCACTTTTTGAATACAAGATTGGCTGGAATCAATGGTGGCGCCATGTTGCGTTTGGAGACCCCTGATGTGCCTAAACAGTGGTAACCCCTCAATTCTACCTCCAACACTAACCCCCCCACACCCCTAACCCTAATCCCAACTGTAGCTATAACCCTAATTCCAACCCTAACCCTAAGGCTATGTGCCCACGTTGCGGATTCGTGTGAGATTTTTCAGCATCATTTTTGAAAAATCCGCGGGTAAAAGGCACTGCGTTTTACCTGCGGATTTTCCGCGGATTTCCAGTGTTTTTTGTGCGGATTTCACCTGCGGATTCCTATTGAGGAACAGGTGTAAAACGCTGCGGAGTCCGCACAAAGAATTGACATGCTGCGGAAAATACAACGCAGCGTTTCCGCGCGGTATTTTTCGCACCATAGGCACAGCGGATTTGGTTTTCCATAGGTTTACATGGAACTGTAAACCTGATGGAACACTGCTGCGAATCCGCAGCGGCCAATCCGCTGCGGATCGCAGCCAAATCCGCACCGTGTGCACGTAGCCTAATTCTAAAGGTATGTGCACACGCTGCGGAAAACGCTGCAGATCCGCAGCAGTTTCCCATGAGTTTACAGTTCAATGTAATCCTATGGGAAACAAAAATCGCTGTACACATGCTGCAGAAAACCTGCACGGAAACGCAGCGGTTTACATTCCGCAGCATGTCACTTCTTTCTGCAGATTCCGCAGCGGTTTTACAACTGCTCCAATAGAAAATCGCAGTTGTAAAACCGCAGTGAAATGCGCAGAAAAAACGCGGTAAATCCGCCATAAATCCGCAGCGGTTTAGCACTGCGGATTTATCAAATCCGCAGCGGAAAAATCCGCAGAGGACCAGAATACGTGTGCACATACCGAAACCCTAACCCTAACCCTATTCTAACATTAGTGGGGAAAAAAAAATTCTTTATTTTTTTATTGTCCCTACCTATGGGGGTGACAAGGGGGGGGGGTCATTTATTATTTTTTTTTATTTTGATCATTGTGATAGATTATATCTCAGTGATCAAAATGCACTTTGGAACGAATCTGCCGGCCGGCAGATTCGGCGGGCGCACTGCGCATGCGCCCGCCATTTTGGAAGATGGCGGCGCCCAGGGAGAAGACGGACGGACCCCAGCAGGATCGGTAAGTGTGATGGGGTGGGGGGGAGCACGGGGGGGGATCGGAGCATGGGGGGGTGGATCGGAGCATGGGGTGGTGGAACGGAGCACGGGGGGGTTGAACGGAGCACGGGGGGTGGATCGGAGTGCAGGGGGGGTGATTGGAGCACGGGGGGAGCGGACAAGAGCACGGGGGGAGCGGAGCACAGGACGGAGGGGAGCCGGAGCAGTGTACCGGACAGATGGGAGGGCTGGGGGGGCGATCGGTGGGGTGGGCTCACATTAGTGTTTCCAGCCATGGCCGATGATATTGCAGCATTGGCCATGGCTGGATTGTAATATTTCACCAGTTTTAATAGGTGAAATATTACAAATCGCTCTGATTGGCAGTTTCACTTTCAACAGCCAATCAGAGCGATCGTAGCCACGGGGGGGTGAAGCCACCCCATCCTGGGCTAAACTACCACTCCCCCTGTCCCTGCAGATCGGGTGAAATGGGAGTTAACCCTTTCACCCGATCTGCAGGGACGCGATCTTTCCATGATGCCACATAGGCGTCATGGGTCGGATTGGCACCGACTTTCATGACGTCTACGTGGCGTCATGGGTCGGGAAGGGGTTAATTGGGTCCACTGCGCCCTGTTAGTGCATTTGTTTTGAGGCCTGGGCAGGTAAGCGTCTCTGCTTTTGTCTTGGTGTTTTTTTTTTAAATTATGCAGCCAGTGTCTGATACTTACTTCTCAATCCACAGGCAGGATATATACACCGTCGGGTTCCCTTTAAGGGCACATTCACACGTTTAGTATTTGGTCAGTACTCTACATCAGTATTTGTAAGCCAAAACCAGGAGTGGGTCATAAATACAGAAATGGTGACGTGTTTCTATTATACTTTTCTTCTGATTGTTCTACTCCTGGTTTTGGCTTATAAATACTGATGTAATATACTGACCAAATACTGAACGTGTGAATGTCGCCTAACATAGTTATGGGCAGCATAAGCAGTGCAAATTCGGTATTTTTTTTATAAGAGAAAATCACTGATGAACATCTGATCCATAAGGGTATGTGCAGACGTTGCAGATTTGCCTGTGGAATTTTCTATGCAGATTCTGCATCTCTTGACAGAAAACGCAGGTAAAAATCCGTGCGTTTTTTATGCGGATTTTCATGCGTTTTTTTTCATGCGGATTTGTATGCATTTTTGTAACCTAAATAAACATCTATTATTTAAGAAGAAAAAAATTGTGATGTCGTTTCTTTGTCCAACCTCTTCATTTACATACTCCATTGAAGAATGTTTATACACAGATAGACAGATATAGGCAGACAGATAGATAACACTGGTCTACAAAAAAAAAATTTCTAGCATGGACTTTAAGAACAGTTTTAGACTAATTTGAGGGTGCTGAATTCAAATCTGATCTTATAATTTCTCTATCACATCATGTTTTTGCGCTATAGGTATATAGCCCATTTTCATGAATTCCATGATAAATATAAGTAGTGTATGAAAAGTGCCGGTTTATACGGTTCACTAAGGTAAATTAAGTTTTCATTTAGTCTCCCAATAAATGTGAGAATATCTTTGTTTTCTTTGAACATGCATAATTCCCATTTGTTATGATAACACCCTTGTTTTCTGTGCTACTGGGACAGTAGAGCTACAGCAGAGCATTGGGTGAAAACTGAATGGCCTCAGCGACAGAGTTTGGCATCTGGCGATAAGAATGTCATCCATGATCCTCTAGTGGATAGGAAGGACATTGTCTTTCCTCCCTTACACATAAAACTTGGATTGATGAAGCAGTTTGTCAAAGCTCTCAATCACAGTGGAGAATGCTTTATATATGTTCAACTTTTCCTGGTCTTAGTGAAAAGAAAAAAAAGGCTGGAATATTTGATGGACCTCAAATAAGAACACTTATGAGAGACCAATATTTTATCACATCAATGAATGAGACAGAAGAAAGAGCTTGGGATGCATTTTGTAATGTGGTGCAGAATTTTCTAGGGAACAAGAAAGCAGACAACTATGAAGAGATTGTGGAAGAGCTACTAATGAGTCTGCGAAATCTTGGATGTAGAATGAGTATCAAGATTCACTATTTACACAGCCATTTGAACTTTTTTCCAGAGAACCTTGGGGATGTGAGCGAGGAACAAGGGGAGCATTTTCATCAAGACATTAAAACAATGGAAGAACGGTATCAAGGCCAATGGGACTCACATATGATGGCTGACTATTGCTGGAGCTTGATGAGAGACAACCCAGAAGCTGTACATCACAGATCAGCCAAGAAAAGAAAGTTCAAATAACTGCCATTTGTCATTCATCTGTGTGCCATATATATGTGTTTTTATATTTTGTAGTTTAATTCTGTAAGTATATTTGATTTGCTGTACATAGACATTGTAATCTTTGTTATTTCTTGATTAAAAATATACAAAATGTAGTACCGAAATCATGTGTTTTTTATCATAAAACATTAGGAGTAAATTTAATCAAAAATTGAAAATATCTCGAAATCCTGATGTGATAGCCAAAAAACGGAGTTCATATTCGTAATCAGCAGCCAAAATTGACTTAAAATATGTTTTAAAACCTTTTGCCAGAAAAATTGTGTTGACCAGTGTAATAGATAGGAGATAGATGATAGATACACCCAACAGAAATCTTAAACACCTCAATCTACACTCACTGTCTGAATCCCTTCTACTTCTTACAGGCATAAGTTCGCTACACAATGCGGACACCGCTGCCACTCTATATAACACAATAGCTGCAGCTCTGGAATCGGTTGCCCCTCTCACACATACCAAAGCTCGCAAAATCAACAGCCCTGGCACACCAGCCTGACCAAAGAACTGAGGCGAGCTTCCAGGGCTGCTGAGCGGAGATGGAAAAGATCCCACTCCAATGAGCACTTTATCGCATTCAAACAGTCCCTCACTACTTTCAAGTCCTCACTCGCTGCAGCAAAACAAACCTACTTTTCATCAGTCATATCCTCCCTGTCTCACCACCCTAAACAGTTATTCAACACGTTCAATTCTCTCCTCCGTCCCCCAGCACCTTCTCCCTCCCCACTCATCTCAGCTGAAGACTTTGCCTCATTTTTCAAGCAGAAGATTGATAACATCAGAGACAGTTTTGGTCAACAACCCCCAGAGCCCTTTCTCCTAACTGCCCAGCCCCCCTCCTCCAAAACCAACTTCTCCACCTTTTCAGAAGATCGACTCTCCACTCTACTCTCAAGATCGCATCTCACCACCTGTGCACTTGACCCGATCTCATCTCACCTCATCCCAAACCTCACCACAGACTTCATCCCAACCCTAACCCATCTCTTCAACCTATCACTAACAACTGGTGTCTTCCCCTCAAGCTTTAAACATGCCTCACTCACACCTATCCTCAAAAAGCCCTCTCTTGACCCATCCTTTGTCTAGCTATCGCCCTATATCACTTGTCCCCTATGCCTCAAAACTACTGGAACAACACGTCCATCTTGAACTGTCCTCCCATCTCTCTTCTTGCTCACTCTTCGACTGCTTCCAGTCTGGCTTCCGGTCACACCGCTCCACTGAAACTGCCCTAATTAAGGTCACCACTGACCTATTAACCACCAAGGCCAACTAACACTACTCTGTCCTCCTCCTCCTGGACCTGTCCTCTGCCTTTGACACAGTGAACCATTCCCTATTATTACAGACCCTCTCATCTCTTGGCATCACAGACTTGGCCCTATCTTGGATCGCGTCATACCTAACAGACCGGACATTCAGCGTCTCCCACTCACACACCACCTCCTCACTTCGTCCCCTATCTGTCGGAGTCCCGCAAGGTTCAGTCCTAGGGCCAATGCTCTTCTCCATTTACACCTTTGGCCTGGGACAGCTTATAGAATCTCACAGCTTTCAGTATGATCTCTATGCCGACGACACACAGATCTACATCTCTGGACCAGATATCACCACCCTCCTAACCAGAATCCCACAATGTCTATCTGCTATTTCATCCTTCTTCCCCGCTAGATTTCTAAAACTTAGTATGGACAAAACAGAATTCATCATCTTTCCCCCATCTCACTTGACTCCCCCAACAGACCTATCCATTAAAGTAAATGGCTGCCCACTCTCCCCAGTCCCACAAGCTCGCTGCCTTGGTGTAATCCTTGACCCTGATTCAAACCACATGTCCAAGCCCTTTCCACTTCCTGCTGACTTCAACTCAAAAATATTTTATTACATTCCTCAACCAAGAATCTGCAAAAACCCTAGTCCATGCCCACATCATCTCCCGCCTTGACTACTGCAACATCCTGCTCTGTGGCCTCCCCTCTAACACTCTCACACCCCTCCAATCTATTCTAAATTCTGCTGCCCGACTAATCCTCCTGTACCCCCCCCGTTATTACCCGGCCTCTTCCCTCTGTCAATCCATGCACTGGCTCCCCATTACCCAAAGACTCCAGTTCAAAACCCTAACCATGGCATACAAAGCAATCCACAACCTGTCTCCTCCATATTCCCCTCTTATCTCCGCTTTCCACAATCGCATTCAAGATTTCTCCCACGCATCTCCCTACTCTGGAACTCTCTACCACAACACATTAGACTCTTGCTTACCATGGAAACTTTCAAAAAGAACCTGAAGACATACCTCTTCAGACAAGCCTACAACCTGCAGTGACCACCGATAGACCAAACCGCTGCACGAGCAGCTCTGCCCTCGCCTATTGTATACTCACCCATCCCTTGAAGATTGTGAGCCCTCGAGGCAGGGTCCTCTCTCCTCATGTACCAGTCATGACTTGTATTGATTAAGATTATTGTACTTGTTTTTATTATGTATACCCCTTCTCACATGTAATAGCGCTATGGAGTAAATGGAGCATTAATAATAATACCAAGGCTGATGTTTAGTAATGAACCTAATAATATGGTACATAAATAGTTAAATAAAGACACACACAAAATCTGCACTCAATATCTTTAATTTAACAAAAAAAGGGAAAAAATGGCAATTTTCTGCACCAGAGAGGGATAGCCGAAGGCTGGGGTGCTGATGTTTCTAGCCTGGGAAGGGGTTATGGAGCGTCCCAGGCTATGAATTTCAGCCCGCAGCTGTATATTGAGCCTTTACTGGCTATTAAAATAGGGAGACAACCCAAAAAAAATAACGTTGGGTCCCCCTATATTTAATAGCCAGAAAGGCTATGTAGACAGCTGTGGGCTGATATTCATAGCTTAGAGAGGCCATGGATATTGCCCCCCCCCCCCCGGCTACAAATAACAGCCCCCAGCCACCCCAGAAATGGTGCAATTCCGGCTCTTAGCCTCTCTCTTCCCACTGCCCTGTAGCGGTGGCATATGTGATAATAAGAGGTTAATGTCACCTTTGATTGTAAGGTGACGTTAAGCCCGGTTAGTAATGGAGAAGCGTCAGTAAGACACCTATTACTAATCCTATAGTAGTGAAAGAGTTTAATAACGACACAGCCAGAAAAATGTATTTTAATGTTCTTAATTTCACCATACTTACAACCACGCCTAATTGACCGAAGCGATCGATCACCTGTAAACAATAAAAAATAATAAACCAACAGTATACTCCCTGTTCCGACGCAGTCCAGTTAATAACAAGTGTCCCACGATGATCTCCCCTATAGAACAGTGATATCGGGTGATGTCACTGCTCTACATGGCCTCCCTCATTGCACTGACAGAAGATAATGGCTCCTGCAGTGCATCGCTGAAGAGGTTACTTGAGTTCAGGCTCACTTTACTGCAATGGGAATTTGAGCGTGGGAAAATATTCTGAAAAGTTCCCAGGCTCGAGTTCATATGAGGACATCCAGCAGAGGGCGCATCACCGCAACTCGAGGTAACTACAGGTCATTCAACTACGTTCCATTCGGTGACCAGAAAAATGCACACAGGAAAATTGCCCACAGGAAAGTTGCCCACAGGAAAAATGCCCACACGGAAAATTCCCCACATGGAAAATTCCCCAGACGGAAAATTCCCCACACGGAAAATTCCCCACACGGAAAATTCCCCACATGGAAAATTCCCCACACAGAAAATTCCCCACACTGAAAATTGCCAATTGCATCATCACAAAGTTTCAGATGCAAGTTTATGATATTTCAGGTGCAAGGTGTTCACATGATATGTGAAAAGTGCCCACAGACATGAATACTCACAGGAAAACAGTAGTTATAGGTGAGATGCTCTGCAGAACAGAGAATAGCATAGAGCTATAGGCTAAATGCTCTGCAGGACAGGGGGATAGTATGCAGGTATAGGCGAGATGCTCTGCAGGGCAGGAGAATAATATAGAATTATAGGTGAGATGCTCTGCAGGGCAGGAGAATAATATAGAATTATAGGTGAGATGCTCTGCAGAGCAGGAGAATAATATAGAATTATAGGTGAGATACTCTGCAGGGCAGGAGAATAATATGGAATTATAGGTGAGATGCTCGGCAGGGCAGGAGAACAATATAGAATTATAGGTGAGATGCTCTGCAGGGCAGGAGAACAATATAGAATTATAGGTGAGATGCTCTGCAGGGCAGGAGAATAATATAGAATTATAGGTGAGATGCTCTGCAGATCAGGAGAACAATATAGAATTATAGGTGAGATGCTCTGCAGGCCAGGATAATAATATAGAATTATAGGTGAGATGCTCTGCAGGGCAGGAGAATAATATAGAATTATAGGTGAGATGCTCTGCAGGGAAGGAGAATAATATAGAATTATAGGTGAGACGCTCTGCAGGGCAGGAGCATAATATAGAATTATAGGTGAAACGCTCTGCAGGGCAGGAGAATAATATAGAATTATAGGTGAGATGCTCTGCAGGGCAGGAGAATAATGTAGAATTATAGGTGAGATGCTCTGCAGGGCAGGAGAATAATATAGAATTATAGGTGAGATGCTCTGCAGAACAGGGGGATAGTATACAGGTATGGGTACAGCCACACTAGCGCCATTTTCAGGGGTGGCAACCAAGAAAAAACACCGTTCAGATCGAGGAAATGCAGTCTGACTGCAACAGCCAATCACAGAGGCTCTCACAGACATGGTGGATATGAGTTACCCACCTTGGCATGCCAACTGTACAGTTGGCAAAACATATTGGGCACTTTATCAAAGGTGCCATCTCCATAAATTGTATCTCTGTTCAGTTCAAGCATAAGATCTCTATCTCCTAAAACCAGAATTCTGTTTCGATCTTCCTTTCCTGAATCATGAAGTATCAGTTGACTATACTTTTCAGGAATGCAAAAATGTATAGTTTTTGGGTTAGGCAAATTACCATCTGTTCTATGATAGACCAGGCTTCTCGCAAGAGATGATTGTCTTGGCATATGGGCCAATACATCATTACTCAATACAGACAACACCTTTCCCATCACGTTGCGAAGAGTAGCACTTACTGCTCTCATGTCTTCTCTCATTTTGCTTCTGGCAACGTTTTCTTCTGCTTTTTGAGGGCAGGAGTCATGACAATGTTCTGTTGGTTCTTGAACTACGTTGCCATCTTTTGTTTTGAGAATTGAATGGCACTTTGAAGAGTGGTACAGTCGGTATCTCCAAGTCACCACTGCGTTGATAGTACGAAATGCAAGATATTCAAACCCCAAGTAAATCATAACTTTGTTGTTTCTCTGGCTTTTTGAAAACTCCATTGTTAGCACTACAAGAATAGAATACTTTAGATGAACTCAAAATACACTTTTATTGAAAATAAATTAACAAATATGGGGATAGATAAAACTATTGGTTCACCAATACAAAAAAAACACAGATGTGTAATGACTATGGTCGCAGGCATCAAGTCCACAACCAGGCAAG
>NC_091282.1:896725219-896813485 GCF_032444005.1 Ranitomeya imitator | reverse complement strand
CAAGCTTGAGGAGGCTAATTTGCATATTCCAGGTGCCTTCTGGGGAAAGCGAAGAGTCTCCCGAAGCTAGAAGATCGTTGGGTACAGCCGGGACCAGCTGCTTGGAAAGAATCACCAAACCAGGGATTCAAGCTTGAGGAGGCTAATTTGCATATTCCAGGTGCCTTCTGGGAAAAGCGAAGAGTCTCCCGAAGCTAGAAGATCGTTGGGTACAGCCGGGACCAGCTGCTTGGAAAGAATCACCAAACCAGGGATTCAAGCTTGAGGAGGCTAATTTGCATTTTCCAGGTGCCTTCTGGGAGAAGCGAAGAGTCTCCCGAAGCTAGAAGATCGTTGGGTACAGCCGGGACCAGCTGCTTGGAAAGAATCACCAAACCAGGGATTCAAGCTTGAGGAGGCTAATTTGCATATTCCAGGTGCCTTCTGGGAGAAGCGAAGAGTCTCCCGAAGCTAGAAGATCGTTGGGTACAGCCGGGACCAGCTGCTTGGAAAGAATCACCAAACCAGGGATTCAAGCTTGAGGAGGCTAATTTGCATATTCCAGGTGCCTTCTGGGAAAAGCGAAGAGTCTCCCTAAGCTAGAAGATCGTTGGGTACAGCCGGGACCAGCTGCTTGGAAAGAATCACCAAACCAGGGATTCAAGCTTGAGGAGGCTAATTTGCATATTCCAGGTGCCTTCTGGGAAAAGCGAAGAGTCTCCCTAAGCTAGAAGATCGTTGGGTACAGCCGGGACCAGCTGCTTGGGAAGAATCACCAAACCAGGGATTCAAGCTTGAGGAGGCTAATTTGCATATTCCAGGTGCCTTCTGGGAAAAGCGAAGAGTCTCCCTAAGCTAGAAGATCGTTGGGTACAGCCGGGACCAGCTGCTTGGGAAGAATCACCAAACCAGGGATTCAAGCTTGAGGAGGCTAATTTGCATATTCCAGGTGCCTTCTGGGAAAAGCGAAGAGTCTCCCTAAGCTAGAAGATCGTTGGGTGCAGCCGGGACCAGCTGCTTGGGAAGAATCACCAAACCAGGGATTCAAGCTTGAGGAGGCTAATTTGCATATTCCAGGTGCCTTCTGGGAAAAGCGAAGAGTCTCCCTAAGCTAGAAGATCGTTGGGTGCAGCCGGGACCAGCTGCTTGGGAAGAATCACCAAACCAGGGATTCAAGCTTGAGGAGGCTAATTTGCATATTCCAGGTGCCTTCTGGGAAAAGCGAAGAGTCTTCCTAAGCTAGAAAATCGTTGGGTGCAGCCGGGACCAGCTGCTTGGGAAGAATCACCAAACCAGGGATTCAAGCTTGAGGAGGCTAATTTTCATATTCCAGGTGCCTTCTGGGAAAAGCGAAGAGTCTCCCTAAGCTAGAAGATCGTTGGGTGCAGCCGGGACCAGCTGCTTGGGAAGAATCACCAAACCAGGGATTCAAGCTTGAGGAGGCTAATTTGCATATTCCAGGTGCCTTCTGGGAAAAGCGAAGAGTCTCCCTAAGCTAGAAGATCGTTGGGTGCAGCCGGGACCAGCTGCTTGGGAAGAATCACCAAACCAGGGATTCAAGCTTGAGGAGGCTAATTTGCATATTCCAGGTGCCTTCTGGGAGAAGCGAAGAGTCTCCCGAAGCTAGAAGATCGTTGGGTACAGCCGGGACCAGCTGCTTGGAAAGAATCACCAAACCAGGGATTCAAGCTTGAGGAGGCTAATTTGCATATTCCAGGTGCCTTCTGGGAAAAGCGAAGAGTCTCCCTAAGCTAGAAGATCGTTGGGTACAGCCGGGACCAGCTGCTTGGAAAGAATCACCAAACCAGGGATTCAAGCTTGAGGAGGCTAATTTGCATATTCCAGGTGCCTTCTGGGAAAAGCGAAGAGTCTCCCTAAGCTAGAAGATCGTTGGGTACAGCCGGGACCAGCTGCTTGGGAAGAATCACCAAACCAGGGATTCAAGCTTGAGGAGGCTAATTTGCATATTCCAGGTGCCTTCTGGGAAAAGCGAAGAGTCTCCCTAAGCTAGAAGATCGTTGAGTACAGCCGGGACCAGCTGCTTGGAAAGAATCACCAAACCAGGGATTCAAGCTTGAGGAGGCTAATTTGCATATTCCAGGTGCCTTCTGGGAAAAGCGAAGAGTCTCCCTAAGCTAGAAGATCGTTGGGTTCAGCCGGGACCAGCTGCTTGGAAAGAATCACCAAACCAGGGATTCAAGCTTGAGGAGGCTAATTTGCATATTCCAGGTGCCTTCTGGGAAAAGCGAAGAGTCTCCCTAAGCTAGAAGATCGTTGGGTACAGCCGGGACCAGCTGCTTGGAAAGAATCACCAAACCAGGGATTCAAGCTTGAGGAGGCTAATTTGCATATTCCAGGTGCCTTCTGGGAAAAGCGAAGAGTCTCCCTAAGCTAGAAGATCGTTGGGTACAGCCGGGACCAGCTGCTTGGAAAGAATCACCAAACCAGGAATTCAAGCTTGAGGAGGCTAATTTGCATATTCCAGGTGCCTTCTGGGAAAAGCGAAGAGTCTCCCTAAGCTAGAAGATCGTTGGGTACAGCCGGGACCAGCTGCTTGGAAAGAATCACCAAACCAGGGATTCAAGCTTGAGGAGGCTAATTTGCATATTCCAGGTGCCTTCTGGGAAAAGCGAAGAGTCTCCCGAAGCTAGAAGATCGTTGGGTACAGCCGGGACCAGCTGCTTGGAAAGAATCACCAAACCAGGGATTCAAGCTTGAGGAGGCTAATTTGCATATTCCAGGTGCCTTCTGGGGAAAGCGAAGAGTCTCCCGAAGCTAGAAGATCGTTGGGTACAGCCGGGACCAGCTGCTTGGAAAGACTCACCAAACCAGGGATTCAAGCTTGAGGAGGCTAATTTGCATATTCCAGGTGCCTTCTGGGAAAAGCGAAGAGTCTCCCGAAGCTAGAAGATCGTTGGGTACAGCCGGGACCAGCTGCTTGGAAAGAATCACCAAACCAGGGATTCAAGCTTGAGGAGGCTAATTTGCATATTCCAGGTGCCTTCTGGGGAAAGCGAAGAGTCTCCCGAAGCTAGAAGATCGTTGGGTACAGCCGGGACCAGCTGCTTGGAAAGAATCACCAAACCAGGGATTCAAGCTTGAGGAGGCTAATTTGCATTTTCCAGGTGCCTTCTGGGGGAAGCGAAGAGTCTCCCGAAGCTAGAAGATCGTTGGGTACAGCCGGGACCAGCTGCTTGGAAAGAATCACCAAACCAGGGATTCAAGCTTGAGGAGGCTAATTTGCATTTTCCAGGTGCCTTCTGGGAGAAGCGAAGAGTCTCCCGAAGCTAGAAGATCGTTGGATACAGCCGGGACCAGCTGCTTGGAAAGAATCACCAAACCAGGGATTCAAGCTTGAGGAGGCTAATTTGCATATTCCAGGTGCCTTCTGGGAGAAGCGAAGAGTCTCCCGAAGCTAGAAGATCGTTGGGTACAGCCGGCACCAGCTGCTTGGAAAGAATCACCAAACCAGGGATTCAAGCTTGAGGAGGCTAATTTGCATATTCCAGGTGCCTTCTGGGAAAAGCGAAGAGTCTCCCTAAGCTAGAAGATCGTTGGGTACAGCCGGGACCAGCTGCTTGGAAAGAATCACCAAACCAGGGATTCAAGCTTGAGGAGGCTAATTTGCATATTCCAGGTGCCTTCTGGGAAAAGCGAAGAGTCTCCCTAAGCTAGAAGATCGTTGGGTACAGCCGGGACCAGCTGCTTGGGAAGAATCACCAAACCAGGGATTCAAGCTTGAGGAGGCTAATTTGCATATTCCAGGTGCCTTCTGGGAAAAGCGAAGAGTCTCCCTAAGCTAGAAGATCGTTGGGTACAGCCGGGACCAGCTGCTTGGGAAGAATCACCAAACCAGGGATTCAAGCTTGAGGAGGCTAATTTGCATATTCCAGGTGCCTTCTGGGAAAAGCGAAGAGTCTCCCTAAGCTAGAAGATCGTTGGGTGCAGCCGGGACCAGCTGCTTGGGAAGAATCACTAAACCAGGGATTCAAGCTTGAGGAGGCTAATTTGCATATTCCAGGTGCCTTCTGGGAAAAGCGAAGAGTCTCCCTAAGCTAGAAGATCGTTGGGTGCAGCCGGGACCAGCTGCTTGGGAAGAATCACCAAACCAGGGATTCAAGCTTGAGGAGGCTAATTTGCATATTCCAGGTGCCTTCTGGGAGAAGCGAAGAGTCTCCCGAAGCTAGAAGATCGTTGGGTACAGCCGGGACCAGCTGCTTGGAAAGAATCACCAAACCAGGGATTCAAGCTTGAGGAGGCTAATTTGCATATTCCAGGTGCCTTCTGGGAAAAGCGAAGAGTCTCCCTAAGCTAGAAGATCGTTGGGTACAGCCGGGACCTGCTGCTTGGAAAGAATCACCAAACCAGGTATTCAAGCTTGAGGAGGCTAATTTGCATATTCCAGGTGCCTTCTGGGAAAAGCGAAGAGTCTCCCTAAGCTAGAAGATCGTTGGGTACAGCCGGGACCAGCTGCTTGGGAAGAATCACCAAACCAGGGATTCAAGCTTGAGGAGGCTAATTTGCATATTCCAGGTGCCTTCTGGGAAAAGCGAAGAGTCTCCCTAAGCTAGAAGATCGTTGGGTACAGCCGGGACCAGCTGCTTGGGAAGAATCACCAAACCAGGGATTCAAGCTTGAGGAGGCTAATTTGCATATTCCAGGTGCCTTCTGGGAAAAGCGAAGAGTCTCCCTAAGCTAGAAGATCGTTGGGTACAGCCGGGACCAGCTGCTTGGAAAGAATCACCAAACCAGGGATTCAAGCTTGAGGAGGCTAATTTGCATATTCCAGGTGCCTTCTGGGAAAAGCGAAGAGTCTCCCTAAGCTAGAAGATCGTTGGGTACAGCCGGGACCAGCTGCTTGGAAAGAATCACCAAACCAGGGATTCAAGCTTGAGGAGGCTAATTTGCATATTCCAGGTGCCTTCTGGGAAAAGCGAAGAGTCTCCCTAAGCTAGAAGATCGTTGGGTACAGCCGGGACCAGCTGCTTGGAAAGAATCACCAAACCAGGGATTCAAGCTTGAGGAGGCTAATTTGCATATTCCAGGTGCCTTCTGGGAAAAGCGAAGAGTCTCCCTAAGCTAGAAGATCGTTGGGTACAGCCGGGACCAGCTGCTTGGAAAGAATCACCAAACCAGGTATTCAAGCTTGAGGAGGCTAATTTGCATATTCCAGGTGCCTTCTGGGAAAAGCGAAGAGTCTCCCTAAGCTAGAAGATCGTTGGGTACAGCCGGGACCAGCTGCTTGGGAAGAATCACCAAACCAGGGATTCAAGCTTGAGGAGGCTAATTTGCATATTCCAGGTGCCTTCTGGGAAAAGCGAAGAGTCTCCCTAAGCTAGAAGATCGTTGGGTACAGCCGGGACCAGCTGCTTGGGAAGAATCACCAAACCAGGGATTCAAGCTTGAGGAGGCTAATTTGCATATTCCAGGTGCCTTCTGGGAAAAGCGAAGAGTCTCCCTAAGCTAGAAGATCGTTGGGTACAGCCGGGACCAGCTGCTTGGAAAGAATCACCAAACCAGGGATTCAAGCTTGAGGAGGCTAATTTGCATATTCCAGGTGCCTTCTGGGAAAAGCGAAGAGTCTCCCTAAGCTAGAAGATCGTTGGGTACAGCCGGGACCAGCTGCTTGGAAAGAATCACCAAACCAGGGATTCAAGCTTGAGGAGGCTAATTTGCATATTCCAGGTGCCTTCTGGGAAAAGCGAAGAGTCTCCCTAAGCTAGAAGATCGTTGGGTACAGCCGGGACCAGCTGCTTGGAAAGAATCACCAACCAGGGATTCAAGCTTGAGGAGGCTAATTTGCATATTCCAGGTGCCTTCTGGGAAAAGCGAAGAGTCTCCCTAAGCTAGAAGATCGTTGGGTACAGCCGGGACCAGCTGCTTGGAAAGAATCACCAAACCAGGGATTCAAGCTTGAGGAGGCTAATTTGCATATTCCAGGTGCCTTCTGGGAAAAGCGAAGAGTCTCCCTAAGCTAGAAGATCGTTGGGTACAGCCGGGACCAGCTGCTTGGGAAGAATCACCAAACCAGGGATTCAAGCTTGAGGAGGCTAATTTGCATTTTCCAGGTGCCTTCTGGGAAAAGAGAAGAGTCTCCCTAAGCTAGAAGATCGTTGGGTACAGCCGGGACCAGCTGCTTGGAAAGAATCACCAAACCAGGGATTCAAGCTTGAGGAGGCTAATTTGCATTTTCCAGGTGCCTTCTGGGAAAAGCGAAGAGTCTCCCTAAGCTAGAAGATCGTTGGGTACAGCCGGGACCAGCTGCTTGGAAAGAATCACCAAACCAGGGATTCAAGCTTGAGGAGGCTAATTTGCATATTCCAGGTGCCTTCTGGAAAAGCGAAGAGTCTCCCGAAGCTAGAAGATCGTTGGGTACAGCCGGGACCAGCTGCTTGGAAAGAATCACCAAACCAGGGATTCAAGCTTGAGGAGGCTAATTTGCATATTCCAGGTGCCTTCTGGGAAAAGCGAAGAGTCTCCCGAAGCTAGAAGATCGTTGGGTACAGCCGGGACCAGCTGCTTGGAAAGAATCACCAAACCAGGGATTCAAGCTTGAGGAGGCTAATTTGCATATTCCAGGTGCCTTCTGGGAAAAGCGAAGAGTCTCCCTAAGCTAGAAGATCGTTGGGTACAGCCGGGACCAGCTGCTTGGAAAGAATCACCAAACCAGGGATTCAAGCTTGAGGAGGCTAATTTGCATATTCCAGGTGCCTTCTGGGAAAAGCGAAGAGTCTCCCTAAGCTAGAAGATCGTTGGGTTCAGCCGGGACCAGCTGCTTGGAAAGAATCACCAAACCAGGGATTCAAGCTTGAGGAGGCTAATTTGCATATTCCAGGTGCCTTCTGGGAAAAGCGAAGAGTCTCCCTAAGCTAGAAGATCGTTGGGTACAGCCGGGACCAGCTGCTTGGAAAGAATCACCAAACCAGGGATTCAAGCTTGAGGAGGCTAATTTGCATATTCCAGGTGCCTTCTGGGAAAAGCGAAGAGTCTCCCTAAGCTAGAAGATCGTTGGGTACAGCCGGGACCAGCTGCTTGGAAAGAATCACCAAACCAGGGATTCAAGCTTGAGGAGGCTAATTTGCATATTCCAGGTGCCTTCTGGGAAAAGCGAAGAGTCTCCCTAAGCTAGAAGATCGTTGGGTACAGCCGGGACCAGCTGCTTGGAAAGAATCACCAAACCAGGGATTCAAGCTTGAGGAGGCTAATTTGCATATTCCAGGTGCCTTCTGGGAAAAGCGAAGAGTCTCCCGAAGCTAGAAGATCGTTGGGTACAGCCGGGACCAGCTGCTTGGAAAGAATCACCAAACCAGGGATTCAAGCTTGAGGAGGCTAATTTGCATATTCCAGGTGCCTTCTGGGGAAAGCGAAGAGTCTCCCGAAGCTAGAAGATCGTTGGGTACAGCCGGGACCAGCTGCTTGGAAAGACTCACCAAACCAGGGATTCAAGCTTGAGGAGGCTAATTTGCATATTCCAGGTGCCTTCTGGGAAAAGCGAAGAGTCTCCCGAAGCTAGAAGATCGTTGGGTACAGCCGGGACCAGCTGCTTGGAAAGAATCACCAAACCAGGGATTCAAGCTTGAGGAGGCTAATTTGCATATTCCAGGTGCCTTCTGGGGAAAGCGAAGAGTCTCCCGAAGCTAGAAGATCGTTGGGTACAGCCGGGACCAGCTGCTTGGAAAGAATCACCAAACCAGGGATTCAAGCTTGAGGAGGCTAATTTGCATTTTCCAGGTGCCTTCTGGGGGAAGCGAAGAGTCTCCCGAAGCTAGAAGATCGTTGGGTACAGCCGGGACCAGCTGCTTGGAAAGAATCACCAAACCAGGGATTCAAGCTTGAGGAGGCTAATTTGCATTTTCCAGGTGCCTTCTGGGAGAAGCGAAGAGTCTCCCGAAGCTAGAAGATCGTTGGGTACAGCCGGGACCAGCTGCTTGGAAAGAATCACCAAACCAGGGATTCAAGCTTGAGGAGGCTAATTTGCATATTCCAGGTGCCTTCTGGGAGAAGCGAAGAGTCTCCCGAAGCTAGAAGATCGTTGGGTACAGCCGGGACCAGCTGCTTGGAAAGAATCACCAAACCAGGGATTCAAGCTTGAGGAGGCTAATTTGCATATTCCAGGTGCCTTCTGGGAAAAGCGAAGAGTCTCCCTAAGCTAGAAGATCGTTGGGTACAGGCCGGACCAGCTGCTTGGAAAGAATCACCAAACCAGGGATTCAAGCTTGAGGAGGCTAATTTGCATATTCCAGGTGCCTTCTGGGAAAAGCGAAGAGTCTCCCTAAGCTAGAAGATCGTTGGGTACAGCCGGGACCAGCTGCTTGGGAAGAATCACCAAACCAGGGATTCAAGCTTGAGGAGGCTAATTTGCATATTCCAGGTGCCTTCTGGGAAAAGCGAAGAGTCTCCCTAAGCTAGAAGATCGTTGGGTACAGCCGGGACCAGCTGCTTGGGAAGAATCACCAAACCACGGATTCAAGCTTGAGGAGGCTTATTTGCATATTCAGGTGCCTTCTGGGAAAAGCGAAGAGTCTCCCTAAGCTAGAAGATCGTTGGGTGCAGCCGGGACCAGCTGCTTGGGAAGAATCACCAAACCAGGGATTCAAGCTTGAGGAGGCTAATTTGCATATTCCAGGTGCCTTCTGGGAAAAGTGAAGAGTCTCCCTAAGCTAGAAGATCGTTGGGTGCAGCCGGGACCAGCTGCTTGGGAAGAATCACCAAACCAGGGATTCAAGCTTGAGGAGGCTAATTTGCATACTCCAGGTGCCTTCTGGGAAAAGCGAAGAGTCTCCCTAAGCTAGAAGATCGTTGGGTACAGCCGGGACCAGCTGCTTGGGAAGAATCACCAAACCAGGGATTCAAGCTTGAGGAGGCTAATTTGCATACTCCAGGTGCCTTCTGGGAAAAGCGAAGCGTCTCCCTAAGCTAGAAGATCGTTGGGTACAGCCGGGACCAGCTGCTTGGGAAGAATCACCAAACCAGGGATTCAAGCTTGAGGAGGCTAATTTGCATATTCCAGGTGCCTTCTGGGAAAAGCGAAGAGTCTCCCTAAGCTAGAAGATCGTTGGGTGCAGCCGGGACCAGCTGCTTGGGAAGAATCACCAAACCAGGGATTCAAGCTTGAGGAGGCTAATTTGCATATTCCAGGTGCCTTCTGGGAAAAGCGAAGAGTCTCCCTAAGCTAGAAGATCGTTGGGTGCAGCCGGGACCAGCTGCTTGGGAAGAATCACCAAACCAGGGATTCAAGCTTGAAGAGGCTAATTTGCATATTCCAGGTGCCTTCTGGGAAAAGCGAAGAGTCTCCCTAAGCTAGAAGATCGTTGGGTGCAGCCGGGACCAGCTGCTTGGGAAGAATCACCAAACCAGGGATTCAAGCTTGAGGAGGCTAATTTGCATATTCCAGGTGCCTTCTGGGAAAAGCGAAGAGTCTCCCTAAGCTAGAAGATCGTTGGGTGCAGCCGGGACCAGCTGCTTGGGAAGAATCACCAAACCAGGGATTCAAGCTTGAGGAGGCTAATTTGCATATTCCAGGTGCCTTCTGGGGAAAGCGAAGAGTCTCCCGAAGCTAGAAGATCGTTGGGTACAGCCGGGACCAGCTGCTTGGAAAGAATCACCAAACCAGGGATTCAAGCTTGAGGAGGCTAATTTGCATATTCCAGGTGCCTTCTGGGAAAAGCGAAGAGTCTCCCGAAGCTAGAAGATCGTTGGGTACAGCCGGGACCAGCTGCTTGGAAAGAATCACCAAACCAGGGATTCAAGCTTGAGGAGGCTAATTTGCATTTTCCAGGTGCCTTCTGGGAGAAGCGAAGAGTCTCCCGAAGCTAGAAGATCGTTGGGTACAGCCGGGACCAGCTGCTTGGAAAGAATCACCAAACCAGGGATTCAAGCTTGAGGAGGCTAATTTGCATATTCCAGGTGCCTTCTGGGAGAAGCGAAGAGTCTCCCGAAGCTAGAAGATCGTTGGGTACAGCCGGGACCAGCTGCTTGGAAAGAATCACCAAACCAGGGATTCAAGCTTGAGGAGGCTAATTTGCATATTCCAGGTGCCTTCTGGGAAAAGCGAAGAGTCTCCCTAAGCTAGAAGATCGTTGGGTACAGCCGGGACCAGCTGCTTGGAAAGAATCACCAAACCAGGGATTCAAGCTTGAGGAGGCTAATTTGCATATTCCAGGTGCCTTCTGGGAAATGCGAAGAGTCTCCCTAAGCTAGAAGATCGTTGGGTACAGCCGGGACCAGCTGCTTGGGAAGAATCACCAAACCAGGGATTCAAGCTTGAGGAGGCTAATTTGCATATTCCAGGTGCCTTCTGGGAAAAGCGAAGAGTCTCCCTAAGCTAGAAGATCGTTGGGTACAGCCGGGACCAGCTGCTTGGGAAGAATCACCAAACCAGGGATTCAAGCTTGAGGAGGCTAATTTGCATATTCCAGGTGCCTTCTGGGAAATGCGAAGAGTCTCCCTAAGCTAGAAGATCGTTGGGTACAGCCGGGACCAGCTGCTTGGAAAGAATCACCAAACCAGGGATTCAAGCTTGAGGAGGCTAATTTGCATATTCCAGGTGCCTTCTGGGAAAAGCGAAGAGTCTCCCTAAGCTAGAAGATCGTTGGGTACAGCCGGGACCAGCTGCTTGGGAAGAATCACCAAACCAGGGATTCAAGCTTGAGGAGGCTAATTTGCATTTTCCAGGTGCCTTCTGGGAAAAGAGAAGAGTCTCCCTAAGCTAGAAGATCGTTGGGTACAGCCGGGACCAGCTGCTTGGAAAGAATCACCAAACCAGGGATTCAAGCTTGAGGAGGCTAATTTGCATTTTCCAGGTGCCTTCTGGGAAAAGCGAAGAGTCTCCCTAAGCTAGAAGATCGTTGGGTACAGCCGGGACCAGCTGCTTGGAAAGAATCACCAAACCAGGGATTCAAGCTTGAGGAGGCTAATTTGCATATTCCAGGTGCCTTCTGGGAAAAGCGAAGAGTCTCCCGAAGCTAGAAGATCGTTGGGTACAGCCGGGACCAGCTGCTTGGAAAGAATCACCAAACCAGGGATTCAAGCTTGAGGAGGCTAATTTGCATATTCCAGGTGCCTTCTGGGAAAAGCGAAGAGTCTCCCGAAGCTAGAAGATCGTTGGGTACAGCCGGGACCAGCTGCTTGGAAAGAATCACCAAACCAGGGATTCAAGCTTGAGGAGGCTAATTTGCATATTCCAGGTGCCTTCTGGGAAAAGCGAAGAGTCTCCCTAAGCTAGAAGATCGTTGGGTACAGCCGGGACCAGCTGCTTGGAAAGAATCACCAAACCAGGGATTCAAGCTTGAGGAGGCTAATTTGCATATTCCAGGTGCCTTCTGGGAAAAGCGAAGAGTCTCCCTAAGCTAGAAGATCGTTGGGTTCAGCCGGGACCAGCTGCTTGGAAAGAATCACCAAACCAGGGATTCAAGCTTGAGGAGGCTAATTTGCATATTCCAGGTGCCTTCTGGGAAAAGCGAAGAGTCTCCCTAAGCTAGAAGATCGTTGGGTACAGCCGGGACCAGCTGCTTGGAAAGAATCACCAAACCAGGGATTCAAGCTTGAGGAGGCTAATTTGCATATTCCAGGTGCCTTCTGGGAAAAGCGAAGAGTCTCCCTAAGCTAGAAGATCGTTGGGTACAGCCGGGACCAGCTGCTTGGAAAGAATCACCAAACCAGGGATTCAAGCTTGAGGAGGCTAATTTGCATATTCCAGGTGCCTTCTGGGAAAAGCGAAGAGTCTCCCTAAGCTAGAAGATCGTTGGGTACAGCCGGGACCAGCTGCTTGGAAAGAATCACCAAACCAGGGATTCAAGCTTGAGGAGGCTAATTTGCATATTCCAGGTGCCTTCTGGGAAAAGCGAAGAGTCTCCCGAAGCTAGAAGATCGTTGGGTACAGCCGGGACCAGCTGCTTGGAAAGAATCACCAAACCAGGGATTCAAGCTTGAGGAGGCTAATTTGCATATTCCAGGTGCCTTCTGGGGAAAGCGAAGAGTCTCCCGAAGCTAGAAGATCGTTGGGTACAGCCGGGACCAGCTGCTTGGAAAGACTCACCAAACCAGGGATTCAAGCTTGAGGAGGCTAATTTGCATATTCCAGGTGCCTTCTGGGAAAAGCGAAGAGTCTCCCGAAGCTAGAAGATCGTTGGGTACAGCCGGGACCAGCTGCTTGGAAAGAATCACCAAACCAGGGATTCAAGCTTGAGGAGGCTAATTTGCATATTCCAGGTGCCTTCTGGGGAAAGCGAAGAGTCTCCCGAAGCTAGAAGATCGTTGGGTACAGCCGGGACCAGCTGCTTGGAAAGAATCACCAAACCAGGGATTCAAGCTTGAGGAGGCTAATTTGCATTTTCCAGGTGCCTTCTGGGGGAAGCGAAGAGTCTCCCGAAGCTAGAAGATCGTTGGGTACAGCCGGGACCAGCTGCTTGGAAAGAATCACCAAACCAGGGATTCAAGCTTGAGGAGGCTAATTTGCATTTTCCAGGTGCCTTCTGGGAGAAGCGAAGAGTCTCCCGAAGCTAGAAGATCGTTGGGTACAGCCGGGACCAGCTGCTTGGAAAGAATCACCAAACCAGGGATTCAAGCTTGAGGAGGCTAATTTGCATATTCCAGGTGCCTTCTGGGAGAAGCGAAGAGTCTCCCGAAGCTAGAAGATCGTTGGGTACAGCCGGGACCAGCTGCTTGGAAAGAATCACCAAACCAGGGATTCAAGCTTGAGGAGGCTAATTTGCATATTCCAGGTGCCTTCTGGGAAAAGCGAAGAGTCTCCCTAAGCTAGAAGATCGTTGGGTACAGCCGGGACCAGCTGCTTGGAAAGAATCACCAAACCAGGGATTCAAGCTTGAGGAGGCTAATTTGCATATTCCAGGTGCCTTCTGGGAAAAGCGAAGAGTCTCCCTAAGCTAGAAGATCGTTGGGTACAGCCGGGACCAGCTGCTTGGGAAGAATCACCAAACCAGGGATTCAAGCTTGAGGAGGCTAATTTGCATATTCCAGGTGCCTTCTGGGAAAAGCGAAGAGTCTCCCTAAGCTAGAAGATCGTTGGGTACAGCCGGGACCAGCTGCTTGGGAAGAATCACCAAACCACGGATTCAAGCTTGAGGAGGCTTATTTGCATATTCCAGGTGCCTTCTGGGAAAAGCGAAGAGTCTCCCTAAGCTAGAAGATCGTTGGGTGCAGCCGGGACCAGCTGCTTGGGAAGAATCACCAAACCAGGGATTCAAGCTTGAGGAGGCTAATTTGCATATTCCAGGTGCCTTCTGGGAAAAGTGAAGAGTCTCCCTAAGCTAGAAGATCGTTGGGTGCAGCCGGGACCAGCTGCTTGGGAAGAATCACCAAACCAGGGATTCAAGCTTGAGGAGGCTAATTTGCATACTCCAGGTGCCTTCTGGGAAAAGCGAAGAGTCTCCCTAAGCTAGAAGATCGTTGGGTGCAGCCGGGACCAGCTGCTTGGGAAGAATCACCAAACCAGGGATTCAAGCTTGAGGAGGCTAATTTGCATACTCCAGGTGCCTTCTGGGAAAAGCGAAGCGTCTCCCTAAGCTAGAAGATCGTTGGGTACAGCCGGGACCAGCTGCTTGGGAAGAATCACCAAACCAGGGATTCAAGCTTGAGGAGGCTAATTTGCATATTCCAGGTGCCTTCTGGGAAAAGCGAAGAGTCTCCCTAAGCTAGAAGATCGTTGGGTGCAGCCGGGACCAGCTGCTTGGGAAGAATCACCAAACCAGGGATTCAAGCTTGAGGAGGCTAATTTGCATATTCCAGGTGCCTTCTGGGAAAAGCGAAGAGTCTCCCTAAGCTAGAAGATCGTTGGGTGCAGCCGGGACCAGCTGCTTGGGAAGAATCACCAAACCAGGGATTCAAGCTTGAAGAGGCTAATTTGCATATTCCAGGTGCCTTCTGGGAAAAGCGAAGAGTCTCCCTAAGCTAGAAGATCGTTGGGTGCAGCCGGGACCAGCTGCTTGGGAAGAATCACCAAACCAGGGATTCAAGCTTGAGGAGGCTAATTTGCATATTCCAGGTGCCTTCTGGGAAAAGCGAAGAGTCTCCCTAAGCTAGAAGATCGTTGGGTGCAGCCGGGACCAGCTGCTTGGGAAGAATCACCAAACCAGGGATTCAAGCTTGAGGAGGCTAATTTGCATATTCCAGGTGCCTTCTGGGGAAAGCGAAGAGTCTCCCGAAGCTAGAAGATCGTTGGGTACAGCCGGGACCAGCTGCTTGGAAAGAATCACCAAACCAGGGATTCAAGCTTGAGGAGGCTAATTTGCATATTCCAGGTGCCTTCTGGGAAAAGCGAAGAGTCTCCCGAAGCTAGAAGATCGTTGGGTACAGCCGGGACCAGCTGCTTGGAAAGAATCACCAAACCAGGGATTCAAGCTTGAGGAGGCTAATTTGCATTTTCCAGGTGCCTTCTGGGAGAAGCGAAGAGTCTCCCGAAGCTAGAAGATCGTTGGGTACAGCCGGGACCAGCTGCTTGGAAAGAATCACCAAACCAGGGATTCAAGCTTGAGGAGGCTAATTTGCATATTCCAGGTGCCTTCTGGGAGAAGCGAAGAGTCTCCCGAAGCTAGAAGATCGTTGGGTACAGCCGGGACCAGCTGCTTGGAAAGAATCACCAAACCAGGGATTCAAGCTTGAGGAGGCTAATTTGCATATTCCAGGTGCCTTCTGGGAAAAGCGAAGAGTCTCCCTAAGCTAGAAGATCGTTGGGTACAGCCGGGACCAGCTGCTTGGAAAGAATCACCAAACCAGGGATTCAAGCTTGAGGAGGCTAATTTGCATATTCCAGGTGCCTTCTGGGAAATGCGAAGAGTCTCCCTAAGCTAGAAGATCGTTGGGTACAGCCGGGACCAGCTGCTTGGGAAGAATCACCAAACCAGGGATTCAAGCTTGAGGAGGCTAATTTGCATATTCCAGGTGCCTTCTGGGAAAAGCGAAGAGTCTCCCTAAGCTAGAAGATCGTTGGGTACAGCCGGGACCAGCTGCTTGGAAAGAATCACCAAACCAGGGATTCAAGCTTGAGGAGGCTAATTTGCATTTTCCAGGTGCCTTCTGGGAAAAGCGAAGAGTCTCCCTAAGCTAGAAGATCGTTGGGTACAGCCGGGACCAGCTGCTTGGAAAGAATCACCAAACCAGGGATTCAAGCTTGAGGAGGCTAATTTGCATTTTCCAGGTGCCTTCTGGGAAAAGCGAAGAGTCTCCCTAAGCTAGAAGATCGTTGGGTACAGCCGGGACCAGCTGCTTGGAAAGAATCACCAAACCAGGGATTCAAGCTTGAGGAGGCTAATTTGCATATTCCAGGTGCCTTCTGGGAAAAGCGAAGAGTCTCCCGAAGCTAGAAGATCGTTGGGTACAGCCGGGACCAGCTGCTTGGAAAGAATCACCAAACCAGGGATTCAAGCTTGAGGAGGCTAATTTGCATATTCCAGGTGCCTTCTGGGAAAAGCGAAGAGTCTCCCGAAGCTAGAAGATCGTTGGGTACAGCCGGGACCAGCTGCTTGGAAAGAATCACCAAACCAGGGATTCAAGCTTGAGGAGGCTAATTTGCATATTCCAGGTGCCTTCTGGGAAAAGCGAAGAGTCTCCCGAAGCTAGAAGATCGTTGGGTACAGCCGGGACCAGCTGCTTGGGAAGAATCACCAAACCAGGGATTCAAGCTTGAGGAGGCTAATTTGCATATTCCAGGTGCCTTCTGGGAAAAGCGAAGAGTCTCCCTAAGCTAGAAGATCGTTGGGTACAGCCGGGACCAGCTGCTTGGGAAGAATCACCAAACCAGGGATTCAAGCTTGAGGAGGCTAATTTGCATACTCCAGGTGCCTTCTGGGAAAAGCGAAGAGTCTCCCTAAGCTAGAAGATCGTTGGGTACAGCCGGGACCAGCTGCTTGGGAAGAATCACCAAACCAGGGATTCAAGCTTGAGGAGGCTAATTTGCATATTCCAGGTGCCTTCTGGGAAAAGCGAAGAGTCTCCCTAAGCTAGAAGATCGTTGGGTGCAGCCGGGACCAGCTGCTTGGGAAGAATCACCAAACCAGGGATTCAAGCTTGAGGAGGCTAATTTGCATATTCCAGGTGCCTTCTGGGAAAAGCGAAGAGTCTCCCTAAGCTAGAAGATCGTTGGGTGCAGCCGGGACCAGCTGCTTGGGAAGAATCACCAAACCAGGGATTCAAGCTTGAAGAGGCTAATTTGCATATTCCAGGTGCCTTCTGGGAAAAGCGAAGAGTCTCCCTAAGCTAGAAGATCGTTGGGTGCAGCCGGGACCAGCTGCTTGGGAAGAATCACCAAACCAGGAATTCAAGCTTGAGGAGGCTAATTTGCATATTCCAGGTGCCTTCTGGGAAAAGCGAAGAGTCTCCCTAAGCTAGAAGATCGTTGGGTGCAGCCGGGACCAGCTGCTTGGGAAGAATCACCAAACCAGGGATTCAAGCTTGAGGAGGCTAATTTGCATATTCCAGGTGCCTTCTGGGGAAAGCGAAGAGTCTCCCGAAGCTAGAAGATCGTTGGGTACAGCCGGGACCAGCTGCTTGGAAAGAATCACCAAACCAGGGATTCAAGCTTGAGGAGGCTAATTTGCATATTCCAGGTGCCTTCTGGGAAAAGCGAAGAGTCTCCCGAAGCTAGAAGATCGTTGGGTACAGCCGGGACCAGCTGCTTGGAAAGAATCACCAAACCAGGGATTCAAGCTTGAGGAGGCTAATTTGCATTTTCCAGGTGCCTTCTGGGAGAAGCGAAGAGTCTCCCGAAGCTAGAAGATCGTTGGGTACAGCCGGGACCAGCTGCTTGGAAAGAATCACCAAACCAGGGATTCAAGCTTGAGGAGGCTAATTTGCATATTCCAGGTGCCTTCTGGGAGAAGCGAAGAGTCTCCCGAAGCTAGAAGATCGTTGGGTACAGCCGGGACCAGCTGCTTGGAAAGAATCACCAAACCAGGGATTCAAGCTTGAGGAGGCTAATTTGCATATTCCAGGTGCCTTCTGGGAAAAGCGAAGAGTCTCCCTAAGCTAGAAGATCGTTGGGTACAGCCGGGACCAGCTGCTTGGAAAGAATCACCAAACCAGGGATTCAAGCTTGAGGAGGCTAATTTGCATATTCCAGGTGCCTTCTGGGAAATGCAAAGAGTCTCCCTAAGCTAGAAGATCGTTGGGTACAGCCGGGACCAGCTGCTTGGGAAGAATCACCAAACCAGGGATTCAAGCTTGAGGAGGCTAATTTGCATATTCCAGGTGCCTTCTGGGAAAAGCGAAGAGTCTCCCTAAGCTAGAAGATCGTTGGGTACAGCTGGGACCAGCTGCTTGGAAAGAATCACCAAACCAGGGATTCAAGCTTGAGGAGGCTAATTTGCATTTTCCAGGTGCCTTCTGGGAAAAGCGAAGAGTCTCCCTAAGCTAGAAGATCGTTGGGTACAGCCGGGACCATCTGCTTGGAAAGAATCACCAAACCAGGGATTCAAGCTTGAGGAGGCTAATTTGCATATTCCAGGTGCCTTCTGGGAAAAGCGAAGAGTCTCCCGAAGCTAGAAGATCGTTGGGTACAGCCGGGACCAGCTGCTTGGAAAGAATCACCAAACCAGGGATTCAAGCTTGAGGAGGCTAATTTGCATATTCCAGGTGCCTTCTGGGAAAAGCGAAGAGTCTCCCGAAGCTAGAAGATCGTTGGGTACAGCCGGGACCAGCTGCTTGGAAAGAATCACCAAACCAGGGATTCAAGCTTGAGGAGGCTAATTTGCATATTCCAGGTGCCTTCTGGGAAAAGCGAAGAGTCTCCCTAAGCTAGAAGATCGTTGGGTACAGCCGGGACCAGCTGCTTGGAAAGAATCACCAAACCAGGGATTCAAGCTTGAGGAGGCTAATTTGCATATTCCAGGTGCCTTCTGGGAAAAGCGAAGAGTCTCCCTAAGCTAGAAGATCGTTGGGTTCAGCCGGGACCAGCTGCTTGGGAAGAATCACCAAACCAGGGATTCAAGCTTGAGGAGGCTAATTTGCATATTCCAGGTGCCTTCTGGGAAAAGCGAAGAGTCTCCCTAAGCTAGAAGATCGTTGGGTACAGCCGGGACCAGCTGCTTGGAAAGAATCACCAAACCAGGGATTCAAGCTTGAGGAGGCTAATTTGCATATTCCAGGTGCTTTCTGGGAAAAGCGAAGAGTCTCCCTAAGCTAGAAGATCGTTGGGTACAGCCGGGACCAGCTGCTTGGAAAGAATCACCAAACCAGGGATTCAAGCTTGAGGAGGCTAATTTGCATATTCCAGGTGCCTTCTGGGAAAAGCGAAGAGTCTCCCTAAGCTAGAAGATCGCTGGGTACAGCCGGGACCAGCTGCTTGGAAAGAATCACCAAACCAGGGATTCAAGCTTGAGGAGGCTAATTTGCATATTCCAGGTGCCTTCTGGGAAAAGCGAAGAGTCTCCCGAAGCTAGAAGATCGTTGGGTACAGCCGGGACCAGCTGCTTGGAAAGAATCACCAAACCAGGGATTCAAGCTTGAGGAGGCTAATTTGCATATTCCAGGTGCCTTCTGGGGAAAGCGAAGAGTCTCCCGAAGCTAGAAGATCGTTGGGTACAGCCGGGACCAGCTGCTTGGAAAGACTCACCAAACCAGGGATTCAAGCTTGAGGAGGCTAATTTGCATATTCCAGGTGCCTTCTGGGAAAAGCGAAGAGTCTCCCAAAGCTAGAAGATCGTTGGGTACAGCCGGGACCAGCTGCTTGGAAAGAATCACCAAACCAGGGATTCAAGCTTGAGGAGGCTAATTTGCATATTCCAGGTGCCTTCTGGGGGAAGCGAAGAGTCTCCCGAAGCTAGAAGATCGTTGGGTACAGCCGGGACCAGCTGCTTGGAAAGAATCACCAAACCAGGGATTCAAGCTTGAGGAGGCTAATTTGCATTTTCCAGGTGCCTTCTGGGAGAAGCGAAGAGTCTCCCGAAGCTAGAAGATCGTTGGGTACAGCCGGGACCAGCTGCTTGGAAAGAATCACCAAACCAGGGATTCAAGCTTGAGGAGGCTAATTTGCATATTCCAGGTGCCTTCTGGGAGAAGCGAAGAGTCTCCCGAAGCTAGAAGATCGTTGGGTACAGCCGGGACCAGCTGCTTGGAAAGAATCACCAAACCAGGGATTCAAGCTTGAGGAGGCTAATTTGCATATTCCAGGTGCCTTCTGGGAAAAGCGAAGAGTCTCCCTAAGCTAGAAGATCGTTGGGTACAGCCGGGACCAGCTGCTTGGAAAGAATCACCAAACCAGGGATTCAAGCTTGAGGAGGCTAATTTGCATATTCCAGGTGCCTTCTGGGAAAAGCGAAGAGTCTCCCTAAGCTAGAAGATCGTTGGGTACAGCCGGGACCAGCTGCTTGGGAAGAATCACCAAACCAGGGATTCAAGCTTGAGGAGGCTAATTTGCATATTCCAGGTGCCTTCTGGGAAAAGCGAAGAGTCTCCCTAAGCTAGAAGATCGTTGGGTACAGCCGGGACCAGCTGCTTGGGAAGAATCACCAAACGAGGGATTCAAGCTTGAGGAGGCTAATTTGCATATTCCAGGTGCCTTCTGGGAAAAGCGAAGAGTCTCCCTAAGCTAGAAGATCGTTGGGTGCAGCCGGGACCAGCTGCTTGGGAAGAATCACCAAACCAGGGATTCAAGCTTGAGGAGGCTAATTTGCATATTCCAGGTGCCTTCTGGGAAAAGCGAAGAGTCTCCCTAAGCTAGAAGATCGTTGGGTACAGCCGGGACCAGCTGCTTGGAAAGAATCACCAAACCAGGGATTCAAGCTTGAGGAGGCTAATTTGCATATTCCAGGTGCCTTCTGGGAAAAGCGAAGAGTCTCCCTAAGCTAGAAGATCGTTGGGTACAGCCGGGACCAGCTGCTTGGAAAGAATCACCAAACCAGGGATTCAAGCTTGAGGAGGCTAATTTGCATATTCCAGGTGCCTTCTGGGAAAAGCGAAGAGTCTCCCTAAGCTAGAAGATCGTTGGGTACAGCCGGGACCAGCTGCTTGGGAAGAATCACCAAACCAGGGATTCAAGCTTGAGGAGGCTAATTTGCATATTCCAGGTGCCTTCTGGGAAAAGCGAAGAGTCTCCCTAAGCTAGAAGATCGTTGGGTACAGCCGGGACCAGCTGCTTGGGAAGAATCACCAAACCAGGGATTCAAGCTTGAGGAGGCTAATTTGCATATTCCAGGTGCCTTCTGGGAAAAGCGAAGAGTCTCCCTGAGCTAGAAGATCGTTGGGTGCAGCCGGGACCAGCTGCTTGGGAAGAATCACCAAACCAGGGATTCAAGCTTGAGGAGGCTAATTTGCATATTCCAGGTGCCTTCTGGGAAAAGCGAAGAGTCTCCCTAAGCTAGAAGATCGTTGGGTGCAGCCGGGACCAGCTGCTTGGGAAGAATCACCAAACCAGGGATTCAAGCTTGAGGAGGCTAATTTGCATATTCCAGGTGCCTTCTGGGAAAAGCGAAGAGTCTCCCTAAGCTAGAAGATCGTTGGGTACAGCCGGGACCAGCTGCTTGGGAAGAATCACCAAACCAGGGATTCAAGCTTGAGGAGGCTAATTTGCATACTCCAGGTGCCTTCTGGGAAAAGCGAAGAGTCTCCCTAAGCTAGAAGATCGTTGGGTACAGCCGGGACCAGCTGCTTGGGAAGAATCACCAAACCAGGGATTCAAGCTTGAGGAGGCTAATTTGCATATTCCAGGTGCCTTCTGGGAAAAGCGAAGAGTCTCCCTAAGCTAGAAGATCGTTGGGTGCAGCCGGGACCAGCTGCTTGGAAAGAATCACCAAACCAGGGATTCAAGCTTGAGGAGGCTAATTTGCATATTCCAGGTGCCTTCTGGGAAAAGCGAAGAGTCTCCCGAAGCTAGAAGATCGTTGGGTACAGCCGGGACCAGCTGCTTGGAAAGAATCACCAAACCAGGGATTCAAGCTTGAGGAGGCTAATTTGCATATTCCAGGTGCCTTCTGGGAAAAGCGAAGAGTCTCCCTAAGCTAGAAGATCGTTGGGTACAGCCGGGACCAGCTGCTTGGAAAGAATCACCAAACCAGGGATTCAAGCTTGAGGAGGCTAATTTGCATATTCCAGGTGCCTTCTGGGAAAAGCGAAGAGTCTCCCTAAGCTAGAAGATCGTTGGGTTCAGCCGGGACCAGCTGCTTGGGAAGAATCACCAAACCAGGGATTCAAGCTTGAGGAGGCTAATTTGCATATTCCAGGTGCCTTCTGGGAAAAGCGAAGAGTCTCCCTAAGCTAGAAGATCGTTGGGTACAGCCGGGACCAGCTGCTTGGAAAGAATCACCAAACCAGGGATTCAAGCTTGAGGAGGCTAATTTGCATATTCCAGGTGCTTTCTGGGAAAAGCGAAGAGTCTCCCTAAGCTAGAAGATCGTTGGGTACAGCCGGGACCAGCTGCTTGGAAAGAATCACCAAACCAGGGATTCAAGCTTGAGGAGGCTAATTTGCATATTCCAGGTGCCTTCTGGGAAAAGCGAAGAGTCTCCCTAAGCTAGAAGATCGCTGGGTACAGCCGGGACCAGCTGCTTGGAAAGAATCACCAAACCAGGGATTCAAGCTTGAGGAGGCTAATTTGCATATTCCAGGTGCCTTCTGGGAAAAGCGAAGAGTCTCCCGAAGCTAGAAGATCGTTGGGTACAGCCGGGACCAGCTGCTTGGAAAGAATCACCAAACCAGGGATTCAAGCTTGAGGAGGCTAATTTGCATATTCCAGGTGCCTTCTGGGGAAAGCGAAGAGTCTCCCGAAGCTAGAAGATCGTTGGGTACAGCCGGGACCAGCTGCTTGGAAAGACTCACCAAACCAGGGATTCAAGCTTGAGGAGGCTAATTTGCATATTCCAGGTGCCTTCTGGGAAAAGCGAAGAGTCTCCCAAAGCTAGAAGATCGTTGGGTACAGCCGGGACCAGCTGCTTGGAAAGAATCACCAAACCAGGGATTCAAGCTTGAGGAGGCTAATTTGCATATTCCAGGTGCCTTCTGGGGGAAGCGAAGAGTCTCCCGAAGCTAGAAGATCGTTGGGTACAGCCGGGACCAGCTGCTTGGAAAGAATCACCAAACCAGGGATTCAAGCTTGAGGAGGCTAATTTGCATTTTCCAGGTGCCTTCTGGGAGAAGCGAAGAGTCTCCCGAAGCTAGAAGATCGTTGGGTACAGCCGGGACCAGCTGCTTGGAAAGAATCACCAAACCAGGGATTCAAGCTTGAGGAGGCTAATTTGCATATTCCAGGTGCCTTCTGGGAGAAGCGAAGAGTCTCCCGAAGCTAGAAGATCGTTGGGTACAGCCGGGACCAGCTGCTTGGAAAGAATCACCAAACCAGGGATTCAAGCTTGAGGAGGCTAATTTGCATATTCCAGGTGCCTTCTGGGAAAAGCGAAGAGTCTCCCTAAGCTAGAAGATCGTTGGGTACAGCCGGGACCAGCTGCTTGGAAAGAATCACCAAACCAGGGATTCAAGCTTGAGGAGGCTAATTTGCATATTCCAGGTGCCTTCTGGGAAAAGCGAAGAGTCTCCCTAAGCTAGAAGATCGTTGGGTACAGCCGGGACCAGCTGCTTGGGAAGAATCACCAAACCAGGGATTCAAGCTTGAGGAGGCTAATTTGCATATTCCAGGTGCCTTCTGGGAAAAGCGAAGAGTCTCCCTAAGCTAGAAGATCGTTGGGTACAGCCGGGACCAGCTGCTTGGGAAGAATCACCAAACGAGGGATTCAAGCTTGAGGAGGCTAATTTGCATATTCCAGGTGCCTTCTGGGAAAAGCGAAGAGTCTCCCTAAGCTAGAAGATCGTTGGGTGCAGCCGGGACCAGCTGCTTGGGAAGAATCACCAAACCAGGGATTCAAGCTTGAGGAGGCTAATTTGCATATTCCAGGTGCCTTCTGGGAAAAGCGAAGAGTCTCCCTAAGCTAGAAGATCGTTGGGTACAGCCGGGACCAGCTGCTTGGAAAGAATCACCAAACCAGGGATTCAAGCTTGAGGAGGCTAATTTGCATATTCCAGGTGCCTTCTGGGAAAAGCGAAGAGTCTCCCTAAGCTAGAAGATCGTTGGGTACAGCCGGGACCAGCTGCTTGGAAAGAATCACCAAACCAGGGATTCAAGCTTGAGGAGGCTAATTTGCATATTCCAGGTGCCTTCTGGGAAAAGCGAAGAGTCTCCCTAAGCTAGAAGATCGTTGGGTACAGCCGGGACCAGCTGCTTGGGAAGAATCACCAAACCAGGGATTCAAGCTTGAGGAGGCTAATTTGCATATTCCAGGTGCCTTCTGGGAAAAGCGAAGAGTCTCCCTAAGCTAGAAGATCGTTGGGTACAGCCGGGACCAGCTGCTTGGGAAGAATCACCAAACCAGGGATTCAAGCTTGAGGAGGCTAATTTGCATATTCCAGGTGCCTTCTGGGAAAAGCGAAGAGTCTCCCTGAGCTAGAAGATCGTTGGGTGCAGCCGGGACCAGCTGCTTGGGAAGAATCACCAAACCAGGGATTCAAGCTTGAGGAGGCTAATTTGCATATTCCAGGTGCCTTCTGGGAAAAGCGAAGAGTCTCCCTAAGCTAGAAGATCGTTGGGTGCAGCCGGGACCAGCTGCTTGGGAAGAATCACCAAACCAGGGATTCAAGCTTGAGGAGGCTAATTTGCATATTCCAGGTGCCTTCTGGGAAAAGCGAAGAGTCTCCCTAAGCTAGAAGATCGTTGGGTACAGCCGGGACCAGCTGCTTGGGAAGAATCACCAAACCAGGGATTCAAGCTTGAGGAGGCTAATTTGCATACTCCAGGTGCCTTCTGGGAAAAGCGAAGAGTCTCCCTAAGCTAGAAGATCGTTGGGTACAGCCGGGACCAGCTGCTTGGGAAGAATCACCAAACCAGGGATTCAAGCTTGAGGAGGCTAATTTGCATATTCCAGGTGCCTTCTGGGAAAAGCGAAGAGTCTCCCTAAGCTAGAAGATCGTTGGGTGCAGCCGGGACCAGCTGCTTGGGAAGAATCACCAAACCAGGGATTCAAGCTTGAGGAGGCTAATTTGCATATTCCAGGTGCCTTCTGGGAAAAGCGAAGAGTCTCCCTAAGCTAGAAGATCGTTGGGTGCAGCTGGGACCAGCTGCTTGGGAAGAATCACCAAACCAGGGATTCAAGCTTGAGGAGGCTAATTTGCATATTCCAGGTGCCTTCTGGGAAAAGCGAAGAGTCTCCCTAAGCTAGAAGATCGTTGGGTGCAGCCGGGACCAGCTGCTTGGGAAGAATCACCAAACCAGGGATTCAAGCTTGAGGAGGCTAATTTGCATATTCCAGGTGCCTTCTGGGAAAAGCGAAGAGTCTCCCGAAGCTAGAAGATCGTTGGGTACAGCCGGGACCAGCTGCTTGGAAAGACTCACCAAACCAGGGATTCAAGCTTGAGGAGGCTAATTTGCATATTCCAGGTGCCTTCTGGGAAAAGCGAAGAGTCTCCCGAAGCTAGAAGATCGTTGGGTACAGCCGGGACCAGCTGCTTGGAAAGAATCACCAAACCAGGGATTCAAGCTTGAGGAGGCTAATTTGCATATTCCAGGTGCCTTCTGGGGAAAGCGAAGAGTCTCCCGAAGCTAGAAGATCGTTGGGTACAGCCGGGACCAGCTGCTTGGAAAGACGCACCAAACCAGGGATTCAAGCTTGAGGAGGCTAATTTGCATATTCCAGGTGCCTTCTGGGAAAAGCGAAGAGTCTCCCGAAGCTAGAAGATCGTTGGGTACAGCCGGGACCAGCTGCTTGGGAAGAATCACCAAACCAGGGATTCAAGCTTGAGGAGGCTAATTTGCATATTCCAGGTGCCTTCTGGGGAAAGCGAAGAGTCTCCCGAAGCTAGAAGATCGTTGGGTACAGCCGGGACCAGCTGCTTGGAAAGAATCACCAAACCAGGGATTCAAGCTTGAGGAGGCTAATTTGCATTTTCCAGGTGCCTTCTGGGGGAAGCGAAGAGTCTCCCGAAGCTAGAAGATCGTTGGGTACAGCCGGGACCAGCTGCTTGGAAAGAATCACCAAACCAGGGATTCAAGCTTGAGGAGGCTAATTTGCATTTTCCAGGTGCCTTCTGGGAGAAGCGAAGAGTCTCCCGAAGCTAGAAGATCGTTGGGTACAGCCGGGACCAGCTGCTTGGAAAGAATCACCAAACCAGGGATTCAAGCTTGAGGAGGCTAATTTGCATATTCCAGGTGCCTTCTGGGAGAAGCGAAGAGTCTCCCGAAGCTAGAAGATCGTTGGGTACAGCCGGGACCAGCTGCTTGGAAAGAATCACCAAACCAGGGATTCAAGCTTGAGGAGGCTAATTTGCATATTCCAGGTGCCTTCTGGGAAAAGCGAAGAGTCTCCCTAAGCTAGAAGATCGTTGGGTACAGCCGGGACCAGCTGCTTGGAAAGAATCACCAAACCAGGGATTCAAGCTTGAGGAGGCTAATTTGCATATTCCAGGTGCCTTCTGGGAAAAGCGAAGAGTCTCCCTAAGCTAGAAGATCGTTGGGTACAGCCGGGACCAGCTGCTTGGGAAGAATCACCAAACCAGGGATTCAAGCTTGAGGAGGCTAATTTGCATATTCCAGGTGCCTTCTGGGAAAAGCGAAGAGTCTCCCTAAGCTAGAAGATCGTTGGGTACAGCCGGGACCAGCTGCTTGGGAAGAATCACCAAACCAGGGATTCAAGCTTGAGGAGGCTAATTTGCATATTCCAGGTGCCTTCTGGGAAAAGCGAAGAGTCTCCCTAAGCTAGAAGATCGTTGGGTGCAGCCGGGACCAGCTGCTTGGGAAGAATCACCAAACCAGGGATTCAAGCTTGAGGAGGCTAATTTGCATATTCCAGGTGCCTTCTGGGAAAAGCGAAGAGTCTCCCTAAGCTAGAAGATCGTTGGGTACAGCCGGGACCAGCTGCTTGGAAAGAATCACCAAACCAGGGATTCAAGCTTGAGGAGGCTAATTTGCATATTCCAGGTGCCTTCTGGGAAAAGCGAAGAGTCTCCCGAAGCTAGAAGATCGTTGGGTACAGCCGGGACCAGCTGCTTGGAAAGAATCACCAAACCAGGGATTCAAGCTTGAGGAGGCTAATTTGCATATTCCAGGTGCCTTCTGGGAAAAGCGAAGAGTCTCCCTAAGCTAGAAGATCGTTGGGTACAGCCGGGACCAGCTGCTTGGGAAGAATCACCAAACCAGGGATTCAAGCTTGAGGAGGCTAATTTGCATATTCCAGGTGCCTTCTGGGAAAAGCGAAGAGTCTCCCTAAGCTAGAAGATCGTTGGGTACAGCCGGGACCAGCTGCTTGGGAAGAATCACCAAACCAGGGATTCAAGCTTGAGGAGGCTAATTTGCATATTCCAGGTGCCTTCTGGGAAAAGCGAAGAGTCTCCCTAAGCTAGAAGATCGTTGGGTGCAGCCGGGACCAGCTGCTTGGGAGAAATCACCAAACCAGGGATTCAAGCTTGAGGAGGCTAATTTGCATATTCCAGGTGCCTTCTGGGAAAAGCGAAGAGTCTCCCTAAGCTAGAAGATCGTTGGGTGCAGCCGGGACCAGCTGCTTGGGAAGAATCACCAAACCAGGGATTCAAGCTTGAGGAGGCTAATTTGCATATTCCAGGTGCCTTCTGGGAAAAGCGAAGAGTCTCCCTAAGCTAGAAGATCGTTGGGTACAGCCGGGACCAGCTGCTTGGGAAGAATCACCAAACCAGGGATTCAAGCTTGAGGAGGCTAATTTGCATACTCCAGGTGCCTTCTGGGAAAAGCGAAGAGTCTCCCTAAGCTAGAAGATCGTTGGGTACAGCCGGGACCAGCTGCTTGGGAAGAATCACCAAACCAGGGATTCAAGCTTGAGGAGGCTAATTTGCATATTCCAGGTGCCTTCTGGGAAAAGCGAAGAGTCTCCCTAAGCTAGAAGATCGTTGGGTGCAGCCGGGACCAGCTGCTTGGGAAGAATCACCAAACCAGGGATTCAAGCTTGAGGAGGCTAATTTGCATATTCCAGGTGCCTTCTGGGAAAAGCGAAGAGTCTCCCTAAGCTAGAAGATCGTTGGGTACAGCCGGGACCAGCTGCTTGGGAAGAATCACCAAACCAGGGATTCAAGCTTGAGGAGGCTAATTTGCATATTCCAGGTGCCTTCTGGGAAAAGCGAAGAGTCTCCCTGAGCTAGAAGATCGTTGGGTGCAGCCGGGACCAGCTGCTTGGGAAGAATCACCAAACCAGGGATTCAAGCTTGAGGAGGCTAATTTGCATATTCCAGGTGCCTTCTGGGAAAAGCGGAGTCTCCCTAAGCTAGAAGATCGTTGGGTGCAGCCGGGACCAGCTGCTTGGGAAGAATCACCAAACCAGGGATTCAAGCTTGAGGAGGCTAATTTGCATATTCCAGGTGCCTTCTGGGGAAAGCGAAGAGTCTCCCGAAGCTAGAAGATCGTTGGGTACAGCCGGGACCAGCTGCTTGGGAAGAATCACCAAACCAGGGATTCAAGCTTGAGGAGGCTAATTTGCATACTCCAGGTGCCTTCTGGGAAAAGCGAAGAGTCTCCCTAAGCTAGAAGATCGTTGGGTACAGCCGGGACCAGCTGCTTGGGAAGAATCACCAAACCAGGGATTCAAGCTTGAGGAGGCTAATTTGCATATTCCAGGTGCCTTCTGGGAAAAGCGAAGAGTCTCCCTAAGCTAGAAGATCGTTGGGTGCAGCCGGGACCAGCTGCTTGGGAAGAATCACCAAACCAGGGATTCAAGCTTGAGGAAGCTAATTTGCATATTCCAGGTGCCTTCTGGGAAAAGCGAAGAGTCTCCCTAAGCTAGAAGATCGTTGGGTGCAGCCGGGACCAGCTGCTTGGGAAGAATCACCAAACCAGGGATTCAAGCTTGAGGAGGCTAATTTGCATATTCCAGGTGCCTTCTGGGAAAAGCGAAGAGTCTCCCTAAGCTAGAAGATCGTTGGGTGCAGCCGGGACCAGCTGCTTGGGAAGAATCACCAAACCAGGGATTCAAGCTTGAGGAGGCTAATTTGCATATTCCAGGTGCCTTCTGGGAAAAGCGAAGAGTCTCCCGAAGCTAGAAGATCGTTGGGTACAGCCGGGACCAGCTGCTTGGAAAGAATCACCAAACCAGGGATTCAAGCTTGAGGAGGCTAATTTGCATATTCCAGGTGCCTTCTGGGAAAAGCGAAGAGTCTCCCGAAGCTAGAAGATCGTTGGGTACAGCCGGGACCAGCTGCTTGGAAAGAATCACCAAACCAGGGATTCAAGCTTGAGGAGGCTAATTTGCATATTCCAGGTGCCTTCTGGGAAAAGCGAAGAGTCTCCCGAAGCTAGAAGATCGTTGGGTACAGCCGGGACCAGCTGCTTGGAAAGAATCACCAAACCAGGGATTCAAGCTTGAGGAGGCTAATTTGCATATTCCAGGTGCCTTCTGGGAAAAGCGAAGAGTCTCCCTAAGCTAGAAGATCGTTGGGTACAGCCGGGACCAGCTGCTTGGGAAGAATCACCAAACCAGGGATTCAAGCTTGAGGAGGCTAATTTGCATTTTCCAGGTGCCTTCTGGGGGAAGCGAAGAGTCTCCCGAAGCTAGAAGATCGTTGGGTACAGCCGGGACCAGCTGCTTGGAAAGAATCACCAAACCAGGGATTCAAGCTTGAGGAGGCTAATTTGCATTTTCCAGGTGCCTTCTGGGAGAAGCGAAGAGTCTCCCGAAGCTAGAAGATCGTTGGGTACAGCCGGGACCAGCTGCTTGGAAAGAATCACCAAACCAGGGATTCAAGCTTGAGGAGGCTAATTTGCATATTCCAGGTGCCTTCTGGGAGAAGCGAAGAGTCTCCCGAAGCTAGAAGATCGTTGGGTACAGCCGGGACCAGCTGCTTGGAAAGAATCACCAAACCAGGGATTCAAGCTTGAGGAGGCTAATTTGCATATTCCAGGTGCCTTCTGGGAAAAGCGAAGAGTCTCCCTAAGCTAGAAGATCGTTGGGTACAGCCGGGACCAGCTGCTTGGAAAGAATCACCAAACCAGGGATTCAAGCTTGAGGAGGCTAATTTGCATATTCCAGGTGCCTTCTGGGAAAAGCGAAGAGTCTCCCTAAGCTAGAAGATCGTTGGGTACAGCCGGGACCAGCTGCTTGGGAAGAATCACCAAACCAGGGATTCAAGCTTGAGGAGGCTAATTTGCATATTCCAGGTGCCTTCTGGGAAAAGCGAAGAGTCTCCCTAAGCTAGAAGATCGTTGGGTACAGCCGGGACCAGCTGCTTGGGAAGAATCACCAAACCAGGGATTCAAGCTTGAGGAGGCTAATTTGCATATTCCAGGTGCCTTCTGGGAAAAGCGAAGAGTCTCCCTAAGCTAGAAGATCGTTGGGTGCAGCCGGGACCAGCTGCTTGGGAAGAATCACCAAACCAGGGATTCAAGCTTGAGGAGGCTAATTTGCATATTCCAGGTGCCTTCTGGGAAAAGCGAAGAGTCTCCCTAAGCTAGAAGATCGTTGGGTACAGCCGGGACCAGCTGCTTGGAAAGAATCACCAAACCAGGGATTCAAGCTTGAGGAGGCTAATTTGCATATTCCAGGTGCCTTCTGGGAAAAGCGAAGAGTCTCCCTAAGCTAGAAGATCGTTGGGTACAGCCGGGACCAGCTGCTTGGAAAGAATCACCAAACCAGGGATTCAAGCTTGAGGAGGCTAATTTGCATATTCCAGGTGCCTTCTGGGAAAAGCGAAGAGTCTCCCTAAGCTAGAAGATCGTTGGGTACAGCCGGGACCAGCTGCTTGGGAAGAATCACCAAACCAGGGATTCAAGCTTGAGGAGGCTAATTTGCATATTCCAGGTGCCTTCTGGGAAAAGCGAAGAGTCTCCCTAAGCTAGAAGATCGTTGGGTACAGCCGGGACCAGCTACTTGGGAAGAATCACCAAACCAGGGATTCAAGCTTGAGGAGGCTAATTTGCATATTCCAGGTGCCTTCTGGGAAAAGCGAAGAGTCTCCCTAAGCTAGAAGATCGTTGGGTGCAGCCGGGACCAGCTGCTTGGGAGAAATCACCAAACCAGGGATTCAAGCTTGAGGAGGCTAATTTGCATATTCCAGGTGCCTTCTGGGAAAAGCGAAGAGTCTCCCTAAGCTAGAAGATCGTTGGGTGCAGCCGGGACCAGCTGCTTGGGAAGAATCACCAAACCAGGGATTCAAGCTTGAGGAGGCTAATTTGCATATTCCAGGTGCCTTCTGGGAAAAGCGAAGAGTCTCCCTAAGCTAGAAGATCGTTGGGTACAGCCGGGACCAGCTGCTTGGGAAGAATCACCAAACCAGGGATTCAAGCTTGAGGAGGCTAATTTGCATACTCCAGGTGCCTTCTGGGAAAAGCGAAGAGTCTCCCTAAGCTAGAAGATCGTTGGGTACAGCCGGGACCAGCTGCTTGGGAAGAATCACCAAACCAGGGATTCAAGCTTGAGGAGGCTAATTTGCATATTCCAGGTGCCTTCTGGGAAAAGCGAAGAGTCTCCCTAAGCTAGAAGATCGTTGGGTGCAGCCGGGACCAGCTGCTTGGGAAGAATCACCAAACCAGGGATTCAAGCTTGAGGAGGCTAATTTGCATATTCCAGGTGCCTTCTGGGAAAAGCGAAGAGTCTCCCTAAGCTAGAAGATCGTTGGGTGCAGCCGGGACCAGCTGCTTGGGAAGAATCACCAAACCAGGGATTCAAGCTTGAGGAGGCTAATTTGCATATTCCAGGTGCCTTCTGGGAAAAGCGAAGAGTCTCCCTAAGCTAGAAGATCATTGGGTGCAGCCGGGACCAGCTGCTTGGGAAGAATCACCAAACCAGGGATTCAAGCTTGAGGAGGCTAATTTGCATATTCCAGGTGCCTTCTGGGAAAAGCGGAGTCTCCCTAAGCTAGAAGATCGTTGGGTGCAGCCGGGACCAGCTGCTTGGGAAGAATCACCAAACCAGGGATTCAAGCTTGAGGAGGCTAATTTGCATATTCCAGGTGCCTTCTGGGGAAAGCGAAGAGTCTCCCGAAGCTAGAAGATCGTTGGGTACAGCCGGGACCAGCTGCTTGGAAAGAATCACCAAACCAGGGATTCAAGCTTGAGGAGGCTAATTTGCATATTCCAGGTGCCTTCTGGGAAAAGCGAAGAGTCTCCCGAAGCTAGAAGATCGTTGGGTACAGCCGGGACCAGCTGCTTGGAAAGAATCACCAAACCAGGGATTCAAGCTTGAGAAGGCTAATTTGCATTTTCCAGGTGCCTTCTGGGAGAAGCGAAGAGTCTCCCGAAGCTAGAAGATCGTTGGGTACAGCCGGGACCAGCTGCTTGGAAAGAATCACCAAACCAGGGATTCAAGCTTGAGGAGGCTAATTTGCATATTCCAGGTGCCTTCTGGGAGAAGCGAAGAGTCTCCCGAAGCTAGAAGATCGTTGGGTACAGCCGGGACCAGCTGCTTGGAAAGAATCACCAAACCAGGGATTCAAGCTTGAGGAGGCTAATTTGCATTTTCCAGGTGCCTTCTGGGAAAAGCGAAGAGTCTCCCTAAGCTAGAAGATCGTTGGGTACAGCCGGGACCAGCTGCTTGGAAAGAATCACCAAACCAGGGATTCAAGCTTGAGGAGGCTAATTTGCATTTTCCAGGTGCCTTCTGGGAAAAGCGAAGAGTCTCCCTAAGCTAGAAGATCGTTGGGTACAGCCGGGACCAGCTGCTTGGAAAGAATCACCAAACCAGGGATTCAAGCTTGAGGAGGCTAATTTGCATATTCCAGGTGCCTTCTGGGAAAAGCGAAGAGTCTCCCGAAGCTAGAAGATCGTTGGGTACAGCCGGGACCAGCTGCTTGGAAAGAATCACCAAACCAGGGATTCAAGCTTGAGGAGGCTAATTTGCATATTCCAGGTGCCTTCTGGGAAAAGCGAAGAGTCTCCCGAAGCTAGAAGATCGTTGGGTACAGCCGGGACCAGCTGCTTGGAAAGAATCACCAAACCAGGGATTCAAGCTTGAGGAGGCTAATTTGCATATTCCAGGTGCCTTCTGGGAAAAGCGAAGAGTCTCCCTAAGCTAGAAGATCGTTGGGTACAGCCGGGACCAGCTGCTTGGAAAGAATCACCAAACCAGGGATTCAAGCTTGAGGAGGCTAATTTGCATATTCCAGGTGCCTTCTGGGAAAAGTGAAGAGTCTCCCTAAGCTAGAAGATCGTTGGGTTCAGCCGGGACCAGCTGCTTGGAAAGAATCACCAAACCAGGGATTCAAGCTTGAGGAGGCTAATTTGCATATTCCAGGTGCCTTCTGGGAAAAGCGAAGAGTCTCCCGAAGCTAGAAGATCGTTGGGTACAGCCGGGACCAGCTGCTTGGAAAGAATCACCAAACCAGGGATTCAAGCTTGAGGAGGCTAATTTGCATATTCCAGGTGCCTTCTGGGGAAAGCGAAGAGTCTCCCGAAGCTAGAAGATCGTTGGGTACAGCCGGGACCAGCTGCTTGGAAAGACTCACCAAACCAGGGATTCAAGCTTGAGGAGGCTAATTTGCATATTCCAGGTGCCTTCTGGGAAAAGCGAAGAGTCTCCCGAAGCTAGAAGATCGTTGGGTACAGCCGGGACCAGCTGCTTGGAAAGAATCACCAAACCAGGGATTCAAACTTGAGGAGGCTAATTTGCATATTCCAGGTGCCTTCTGGGGAAAGCGAAGAGTCTCCCGAAGCTAGAAGATCGTTGGGTACAGCCGGGACCAGCTGCTTGGAAAGAATCACCAAACCAGGGATTCAAGCTTGAGGAGGCTAATTTGCATTTTCCAGGTGCCTTCTGGGGGAAGCGAAGAGTCTCCCGAAGCTAGAAGATCGTTGGGTACAGCCGGGACCAGCTGCTTGGAAAGAATCACCAAACCAGGGATTCAAGCTTGAGGAGGCTAATTTGCATTTTCCAGGTGCCTTCTGGGAGAAGCGAAGAGTCTCCCGAAGCTAGAAGATCGTTGGGTACAGCCGGGACCAGCTGCTTGGAAAGAATCACCAAACCAGGGATTCAAGCTTGAGGAGGCTAATTTGCATATTCCAGGTGCCTTCTGGGAGAAGCGAAGAGTCTCCCGAAGCTAGAAGATCGTTGGGTACAGCCGGGACCAGCTGCTTGGAAAGAATCACCAAACCAGGGATTCAAGCTTGAGGAGGCTAATTTGCATATTCCAGGTGCCTTCTGGGAAAAGCGAAGAGTCTCCCTAAGCTAGAAGATCGTTGGGTACAGCCGGGACCAGCTGCTTGGAAAGAATCACCAAACCAGGGATTCAAGCTTGAGGAGGCTAATTTGCATATTCCAGGTGCCTTCTGGGAAAAGCGAAGAGTCTCCCTAAGCTAGAAGATCGTTGGGTACAGCCGGGACCAGCTGCTTGGGAAGAATCACCAAACCAGGGATTCAAGCTTGAGGAGGCTAATTTGCATATTCCAGGTGCCTTCTGGGAAAAGCGAAGAGTCTCCCTAAGCTAGAAGATCGTTGGGTACAGCCGGGACCAGCTGCTTGGGAAGAATCACCAAACCAGGGATTCAAGCTTGAGGAGGCTAATTTGCATATTCCAGGTGCCTTCTGGGAAAAGCGAAGAGTCTCCCTAAGCTAGAAGATCGTTGGGTGCAGCCGGGACCAGCTGCTTGGGAAGAATCACCAAACCAGGGATTCAAGCTTGAGGAGGCTAATTTGCATATTCCAGGTGCCTTCTGGGAAAAGCGAAGAGTCTCCCTAAGCTAGAAGATCGTTGGGTGCAGCCGGGACCAGCTGCTTGGGAAGAATCACCAAACCAGGGATTCAAGCTTGAGGAGGCTAATTTGCATATTCCAGGTGCCTTCTGGGAAAAGCGAAGAGTCTCCCTAAGCTAGAAGATCGTTGGGTACAGCCGGGACCAGCTGCTTGGGAAGAATCACCAAACCAGGGATTCAAGCTTGAGGAGGCTAATTTGCATATTCCAGGTGCCTTCTGGGAAAAGCGAAGAGTCTCCCGAAGCTAGAAGATCGTTGGGTACAGCCGGGACCAGCTGCTTGGAAAGAATCACCAAACCAGGGATTCAAGCTTGAGGAGGCTAATTTGCATATTCCAGGTGCCTTCTGGGGAAAGCGAAGAGTCTCCCGAAGCTAGAAGATCGTTGGGTACAGCCGGGACCAGCTGCTTGGAAAGACTCACCAAACCAGGGATTCAAGCTTGAGGAGGCTAATTTGCATATTCCAGGTGCCTTCTGGGAAAAGCGAAGAGTCTCCCGAAGCTAGAAGATCGTTGGGTACAGCCGGGACCAGCTGCTTGGAAAGAATCACCAAACCAGGGATTCAAGCTTGAGGAGGCTAATTTGCATATTCCAGGTGCCTTCTGGGGAAAGCGAAGAGTCTCCCGAAGCTAGAAGATCGTTGGGTACAGCCGGGACCAGCTGCTTGGAAAGAATCACCAAACCAGGGATTCAAGCTTGAGGAGGCTAATTTGCATTTTCCAGGTGCCTTCTGGGGGAAGCGAAGAGTCTCCCGAAGCTAGAAGATCGTTGGGTACAGCCGGGACCAGCTGCTTGGAAAGAATCACCAAACCAGGGATTCAAGCTTGAGGAGGCTAATTTGCATTTTCCAGGTGCCTTCTGGGAGAAGCGAAGAGTCTCCCGAAGCTAGAAGATCGTTGGGTACAGCCGGGACCAGCTGCTTGGAAAGAATCACCAAACCAGGGATTCAAGCTTGAGGAGGCTAATTTGCATATTCCAGGTGCCTTCTGGGAGAAGCGAAGAGTCTCCCGAAGCTAGAAGATCGTTGGGTACAGCCGGGACCAGCTGCTTGGAAAGAATCACCAAACCAGGGATTCAAGCTTGAGGAGGCTAATTTGCATATTCCAGGTGCCTTCTGGGAAAAGCGAAGAGTCTCCCTAAGCTAGAAGATCGTTGGGTACAGCCGGGACCAGCTGCTTGGAAAGAATCACCAAACCAGGGATTCAAGCTTGAGGAGGCTAATTTGCATATTCCAGGTGCCTTCTGGGAAAAGCGAAGAGTCTCCCTAAGCTAGAAGATCGTTGGGTACAGCCGGGACCAGCTGCTTGGGAAGAATCACCAAACCAGGGATTCAAGCTTGAGGAGGCTAATTTGCATATTCCAGGTGCCTTCTGGGAAAAGCGAAGAGTCTCCCTAAGCTAGAAGATCGTTGGGTACAGCCGGGACCAGCTGCTTGGGAAGAATCACCAAACCAGGGATTCAAGCTTGAGGAGGCTAATTTGCATATTCCAGGTGCCTTCTGGGAAAAGCGAAGAGTCTCCCTAAGCTAGAAGATCGTTGGGTGCAGCCGGGACCAGCTGCTTGGGAAGAATCACCAAACCAGGGATTCAAGCTTGAGGAGGCTAATTTGCATATTCCAGGTGCCTTCTGGGAAAAGCGAAGAGTCTCCCTAAGCTAGAAGATCGTTGGGTGCAGCCGGGACCAGCTGCTTGGGAAGAATCACCAAACCAGGGATTCAAGCTTGAGGAGGCTAATTTGCATATTCCAGGTGCCTTCTGGGAAAAGCGAAGAGTCTCCCTAAGCTAGAAGATCGTTGGGTACAGCCGGGACCAGCTGCTTGGAAAGAATCACCAAACCAGGGATTCAAGCTTGAGGAGGCTAATTTGCATACTCCAGGTGCCTTCTGGGAAAAGCGAAGAGTCTCCCTAAGCTAGAAGATCGTTGGGTACAGCCGGGACCAGCTGCTTGGGAAGAATCACCAAACCAGGGATTCAAGCTTGAGGAGGCTAATTTGCATATTCCAGGTGCCTTCTGGGAAAAGCGAAGAGTCTCCCTAAGCTAGAAGATCGTTGGGTGCAGCCGGGACCAGCTGCTTGGGAAGAATCACCAAACCAGGGATTCAAGCTTGAGGAGGCTAATTTGCATATTCCAGGTGCCTTCTGGGAAAAGCGAAGAGTCTCCCTAAGCTAGAAGATCGTTGGGTGCAGCCGGGACCAGCTGCTTGGGAAGAATCACCAAACCAGGGATTCAAGCTTGAGGAGGCTAATTTGCATATTCCAGGTGCCTTCTGGGAAAAGCGAAGAGTCTCCCTAAGCTAGAAGATCGTTGGGTGCAGCCGGGACCAGCTGCTTGGGAAGAATCACCAAACCAGGGATTCAAGCTTGAGGAGGCTAATTTGCATATTCCAGGTGCCTTCTGGGAAAAGCGAAGAGTCTCCTTAAGCTAGAAGATCGTTGGGTGCAGCCGGGACCAGCTGCTTGGGAAGAATCACCAAACCAGGGATTCAAGCTTGAGGAGGCTAATTTGCATATTCCAGGTGCCTTCTGGGGAAAGCGAAGAGTCTCCCGAAGCTAGAAGATCGTTGGGTACAGCCGGGACCAGCTGCTTGGAAAGAATCACCAAACCAGGGATTCAAGCTTGAGGAGGCTAATTTGCATATTCCAGGTGCCTTCTGGGAAAAGCGAAGAGTCTCCCGAAGCTAGAAGATCGTTGGGTACAGCCGGGACCAGCTGCTTGGAAAGAATCACCAAACCAGGGATTCAAGCTTGAGGAGGCTAATTTGCATTTTCCAGGTGCCTTCTGGGAGAAGCGAAGAGTCTCCCGAAGCTAGAAGATCGTTGGGTACAGCCGGGACCAGCTGCTTGGAAAGAATCACCAAACCAGGGATACAAGCTTGAGGAGGCTAATTTGCATATTCCAGGTGCCTTCTGGGAGAAGCGAAGAGTCTCCCGAAGCTAGAAGATCGTTGGGTACAGCCGGGACCAGCTGCTTGGAAAGAATCACCAAACCAGGGATTCAAGCTTGAGGAGGCTAATTTGCATATTCCAGGTGCCTTCTGGGAAAAGCGAAGAGTCTCCCTAAGCTAGAAGATCGTTGGGTACAGCCGGGACCAGCTGCTTGGAAAGAATCACCAAACCAGGGATTCAAGATTGAGGAGGCTAATTTGCATATTCCAGGTGCCTTCTGGGAAAAGCGAAGAGTCTCCCTAAGCTAGAAGATCGTTGGGTACAGCCGGGACCAGCTGCTTGGGAAGAATCACCAAACCAGGGATTCAAGCTTGAGGAGGCTAATTTGCATATTCCAGGTGCCTTCTGGGAAAAGCGAAGAGTCTCCCTAAGCTAGAAGATCGTTGGGTACAGCCGGGAACAGCTGCTTGGGAAGAATCACCAAACCAGGGATTCAAGCTTGAGGAGGCTAATTTGCATATTCCAGGTGCCTTCTGGGAAAAGCGAAGAGTCTCCCTAAGCTAGAAGATCGTTGGGTGCAGCCGGGACCAGCTGCTTGGGAAGAATCACCAAACCAGGGATTCAAGCTTGAGGAGGCTAATTTGCATATTCCAGGTGCCTTCTGGGAAAAGCGAAGAGTCTCCCTAAGCTAGAAGATCGTTGGGTGCAGCTGGGACCAGCTGCTTGGGAAGAATCACCAAACCAGGGATTCAAGCTTGAGGAGGCTAATTTGCATATTCCAGGTGCCTTCTGGGAAAAGCGAAGAGTCTCCCTAAGCTAGAAGATCGTTGGGTACAGCCGGGACCAGCTGCTTGGGAAGAATCACCAAACCAAGGATTCAAGCTTGAGGAGGCTAATTTGCATATTCCAGGTGCCTTCTGGGAAAAGCGAAGAGTCTCCCTAAGCTAGAAGATCGTTGGGTACAGCCGGGACCAGCTGCTTGGGAAGAATCACCAAACCAGGGATTCAAGCTTGAGGAGGCTAATTTGCATATTCCAGGTGCCTTCTGGGAAAAGCGAAGAGTCTCCCTAAGCTAGAAGATCGTTGGGTACAGCCGGGACCAGCTGCTTGGGAAGAATCACCAAACCAGGGATTCAAGCTTGAGGAGGCTAATTTGCATATTCCAGGTGCCTTCTGGGAAAAGCGAAGAGTCTCCCTAAGCTAGAAGATCGTTGGGTACAGCCGGGACCAGCTGCTTGGGAAGAATCACCAAACCAGGGATTCAAGCTTGAGGAGGCTAATTTGCATATTCCAGGTGCCTTCTGGGAAAAGCGAAGAGTCTCCCTAAGCTAGAAGATCGTTGGGTACAGCCGGGACCAGCTGCTTGGGAAGAATCACCAAACCAGGGATTCAAGCTTGAGGAGGCTAATTTGCATATTCCAGGTGCCTTCTGGGAAAAGCGAAGAGTCTCCCTAAGCTAGAAGATCGTTGGGTACAGCCGGGACCAGCTGCTTGGGAAGAATCACCAAACCAGGGATTCAAGCTTGAGGAGGCTAATTTGCATATTCCAGGTGCCTTCTGGGAAAAGCGAAGAGTCTCCCTAAGCTAGAAGATCGTTGGGTACAGCCGGGACCAGCTGCTTGGGAAGAATCACCAAACCAGGGATTCAAGCTTGAGGAGGCTAATTTGCATATTCCAGGTGCCTTCTGGGAAAAGCGAAGAGTCTCCCTAAGCTAGAAGATCGTTGGGTACAGCCGGGACCAGCTGCTTGGGAAGAATCACCAAACCAGGGATTCAAGCTTGAGGAGGCTAATTTGCATATTCCAGGTGCCTTCTGGGAAAAGCGAAGAGTCTCCCTAAGCTAGAAGATCGTTGGGTACAGCCGGGACCAGCTGCTTGGGAAGAATCACCAAACCAGGGATTCAAGCTTGAGGAGGCTAATTTGCATATTCCAGGTGCCTTCTGGGAAAAGCGAAGAGTCTCCCTAAGCTAGAAGATCGTTGGGTACAGCCGGGACCAGCTGCTTGGGAAGAATCACCAAACCAGGGATTCAAGCTTGAGGAGGCTAATTTGCATATTCCAGGTGCCTTCTGGGAAAAGCGAAGAGTCTCCCTAAGCTAGAAGATCGTTGGGTACAGCCGGGACCAGCTGCTTGGGAAGAATCACCAAACCAGGGATTCAAGCTTGAGGAGGCTAATTTGCATATTCCAGGTGCCTTCTGGGAAAAGCGAAGAGTCTCCCTAAGCTAGAAGATCGTTGGGTACAGCCGGGACCAGCTGCTTGGGAAGAATCACCAAACCAGGGATTCAAGCTTGAGGAGGCTAATTTGCATATTCCAGGTGCCTTCTGGGAAAAGCGAAGAGTCTCCCTAAGCTAGAAGATCGTTGGGTACAGCCGGGACCAGCTGCTTGGGAAGAATCACCAAACCAGGGATTCAAGCTTGAGGAGGCTAATTTGCATATTCCAGGTGCCTTCTGGGAAAAGCGAAGAGTCTCCCTAAGCTAGAAGATCGTTGGGTACAGCCGGCACCAGCTGCTTGGGAAGAATCACCAAACCAGGGATTCAAGCTTGAGGAGGCTAATTTGCATATTCCAGGTGCCTTCTGGGAAAAGCGAAGAGTCTCCCGAAGCTAGAAGATCGTTGGGTACAGCCGGGACCAGCTGCTTGGAAAGAATCACCAAACCAGGGATTCAAGCTTGAGGAGGCTAATTTGCATATTCCAGGTGCCTTCTGGGAAAAGCGAAGAGTCTCCCTAAGCTAGAAGATCGTTGGGTACAGCCGGGACCAGCTGCTTGGAAAGAATCACCAAACCAGGGATTCAAGCTTGAGGAGGCTAATTTGCATATTCCAGGTGCCTTCTGGGAAAAGCGAAGAGTCTCCCTAAGCTAGAAGATCGTTGGGTACAGCCGGGACCAGCTGCTTGGAAAGAATCACCAAACCAGGGATTCAAGCTTGAGGAGGCTAATTTGCATATTCCAGGTGCCTTCTGGGAAAAGCGAAGAGTCTCCCTAAGATAGAAGATCGTTGGGTACAGCCGGGACCAGCTGCTTGGAAAGAATCACCAAACCAGGGACTCAAGCTTGAGGAGGCTAATTTGCATATTCCAGGTGCCTTCTGGGAAAAGCGAAGAGTCTCCCTAAGCTAGAAGATCGTTGGGTACAGCCGGGACCAGCTGCTTGGAAAGAATCACCAAACCAGGGATTCAAGCTTGAGGAGGCTAATTTGCATATTCCAGGTGCCTTCTGGGAAAAGCGAAGAGTCTCCCTAAGCTAGAAGATCGTTGGGTACAGCCGGGACCAGCTGCTTGGAAAGAATCACCAAACCAGGGATTCAAGCTTGAGGAGGCTAATTTGCATATTCCAGGTGCCTTCTGGGAAAAGCGAAGAGTCTCCCTAAGCTAGAAGATCGTTGGGTACAGCCGGGACCAGCTGCTTGGAAAGAATCACCAAACCAGGGATTCAAGCTTGAGGAGGCTAATTTGCATTTTCCAGGTGCCTTCTGGGAAAAGCGAAGAGTCTCCCTAAGCTAGAAGATCGTTGGGTACAGCCGGGACCAGCTGCTTGGAAAGAATCACCAAACCAGGGATTCAAGCTTGAGGAGGCTAATTTGCATTTTCCAGGTGCCTTCTGGGAAAAGCGAAGAGTCTCCCTAAGCTAGAAGATCGTTGGGTACAGCCGGGACCAGCTGCTTGGAAAGAATCACCAAACCAGGGATTCAAGCTTGAGGAGGCTAATTTGCATATTCCAGGTGCCTTCTGGGAAAAGCGAAGAGTCTCCCGAAGCTAGAAGATCGTTGGGTACAGCCGGGACCAGCTGCTTGGAAAGAATCACCAAACCAGGGATTCAAGCTTGAGGAGGCTAATTTGCATATTCCAGGTGCCTTCTGGGAAAAGCGAAGAGTCTCCCGAAGCTAGAAGATCGTTGGGTACAGCCGGGACCAGCTGCTTGGAAAGAATCACCAAACCAGGGATTCAAGCTTGAGGAGGCTAATTTGCATATTCCAGGTGCCTTCTGGGAAAAGCGAAGAGTCTCCCTAAGCTAGAAGATCGTTGGGTACAGCCGGGACCAGCTGCTTGGAAAGAATCACCAAACCAGGGATTCAAGCTTGAGGAGGCTAATTTGCATATTCCAGGTGCCTTCTGGGAAAAGCGAAGAGTCTCCCTAAGCTAGAAGATCGTTGGGTACAGCCGGGACCAGCTGCTTGGAAAGAATCACCAAACCAGGGATTCAAGCTTGAGGAGGCTAATTTGCATATTCCAGGTGCCTTCTGGGAAAAGCGAAGAGTCTCCCGAAGCTAGAAGATCGTTGGGTACAGCCGGGACCAGCTGCTTGGAAAGAATCACCAAACCAGGGATTCAAGCTTGAGGAGGCTAATTTGCATATTCCAGGTGCCTTCTGGGGAAAGCGAAGAGTCTCCCGAAGCTAGAAGATCGTTGGGTACAGCCGGGACCAGCTGCTTGGAAAGACTCACCAAACCAGGGATTCAAGCTTGAGGAGGCTAATTTGCATATTCCAGGTGCCTTCTGGGAAAAGCGAAGAGTCTCCCGAAGCTAGAAGATCGTTGGGTACAGCCGGGACCAGCTGCTTGGAAAGAATCACCAAACCAGGGATTCAAGCTTGAGGAGGCTAATTTGCATATTCCAGGTGCCTTCTGGGGAAAGCGAAGAGTCTCCCGAAGCTAGAAGATCGTTGGGTACAGCCGGGACCAGTTGCTTGGAAAGAATCACCAAACCAGGGATTCAAGCTTGAGGAGGCTAATTTGCATTTTCCAGGTGCCTTCTGGGGGAAGCGAAGAGTCTCCCGAAGCTAGAAGATCGTTGGGTACAGCCGGGACCAGCTGCTTGGAAAGAATCACCAAACCAGGGATTCAAGCTTGAGGAGGCTAATTTGCATTTTCCAGGTGCCTTCTGGGAGAAGCGAAGAGTCTCCCGAAGCTAGAAGATCGTTGGGTACAGCCGGGACCAGCTGCTTGGAAAGAATCACCAAACCAGGGATTCAAGCTTGAGGAGGCTAATTTGCATATTCCAGGTGCCTTCTGGGAAAAGCGAAGAGTCTCCCGAAGCTAGAAGATCGTTGGGTACAGCCGGGACCAGCTGCTTGGAAAGAATCACCAAACCAGGGATTCAAGCTTGAGGAGGCTAATTTGCATATTCCAGGTGCCTTCTGGGAAAAGCGAAGAGTCTCCCTAAGCTAGAAGATCGTTGGGTACAGCCGGGACCAGCTGCTTGGAAAGAATCACCAAACCAGGGATTCAAGCTTGAGGAGGCTAATTTGCATATTCCAGGTGCCTTCTGGGAAAAGCGAAGAGTCTCCCTAAGCTAGAAGATCGTTGGGTTCAGCCGGGACCAGCTGCTTGGAAAGAATCACCAAACCAGGGATTCAAGCTTGAGGAGGCTAATTTGCATATTCCAGGTGCCTTCTGGGAAAAGCGAAGAGTCTCCCTAAGCTAGAAGATCGTTGGGTACAGCCGGGACCAGCTGCTTGGAAAGAATCACCAAACCAGGGATTCAAGCTTGAGGAGGCTAATTTGCATATTCCAGGTGCCTTCTGGGAAAAGCGAAGAGTCTCCCTAAGCTAGAAGATCGTTGGGTACATCCGGGACCAGCTGCTTGGAAAGAATCACCAAACCAGGGATTCAAGCTTGAGGAGGCTAATTTGCATATTCCAGGTGCCTTCTGGGAAAAGCGAAGAGTCTCCCTAAGCTAGAAGATCGTTGGGTACAGCCGGGACCAGCTGCTTGGAAAGAATCACCAAACCAGGGATTCAAGCTTGAGGAGGCTAATTTGCATATTCCAGGTGCCTTCTGGGAAAAGCGAAGAGTCTCCCGAAGCTAGAAGATCGTTGGGTACAGCCGGGACCAGCTGCTTGGAAAGAATCACCAAACCAGGGATTCAAGCTTGAGGAGGCTAATTTGCATATTCCAGGTGCCTTCTGGGGAAAGCGAAGAGTCTCCCGAAGCTAGAAGATCGTTGGGTACAGCCGGGACCAGCTGCTTGGAAAGACTCACCAAACCAGGGATTCAAGCTTGAGGAGGCTAATTTGCATATTCCAGGTGCCTTCTGGGAAAAGCGAAGAGTCTCCCGAAGCTAGAAGATCGTTGGGTACAGCCGGGACCAGCTGCTTGGAAAGAATCACCAAACCAGGGATTCAAGCTTGAGGAGGCTAATTTGCATATTCCAGGTGCCTTCTGGGGAAAGCGAAGAGTCTCCCGAAGCTAGAAGATCGTTGGGTACAGCCGGGACCAGCTGCTTGGAAATAATCTCCAAACCAGGGATTCAAGCTTGAGGAGGCTAATTTGCATATTCCAGGTGCCTTCTGGGAAAAGCGAAGAGTCTCCCTAAGCTAGAAGATCGTTGGGTTCAGCCGGGACCAGCTGCTTGGAAAGAATCACCAAACCAGGGATTCAAGCTTGAGGAGGCTAATTTGCATATTCCAGGTGCCTTCTGGGAAAAGCGAAGAGTCTCCCTAAGCTAGAAGATCGTTGGGTACAGCCGGGACCAGCTGCTTGGAAAGAATCACCAAACCAGGGATTCAAGCTTGAGGAGGCTAATTTGCATATTCCAGGTGCCTTCTGGGAAAAGCGAAGAGTCTCCCTAAGCTAGAAGATCGTTGGGTACAGCCGGGACCAGCTGCTTGGAAAGAATCACCAAACCAGGGATTCAAGCTTGAGGAGGCTAATTTGCATATTCCAGGTGCCTTCTGGGAAAAGCGAAGAGTCTCCCTAAGCTAGAAGATCGTTGGGTACAGCCGGGACCAGCTGCTTGGAAAGAATCACCAAACCAGGGATTCAAGCTTGAGGAGGCTAATTTGCATATTCCAGGTGCCTTCTGGGAAAAGCGAAGAGTCTCCCGAAGCTAGAAGATCGTTGGGTACAGCCGGGACCAGCTGCTTGGAAAGAATCACCAAACCAGGGATTCAAGCTTGAGGAGGCTAATTTGCATATTCCAGGTGCCTTCTGGGGAAAGCGAAGAGTCTCCCGAAGCTAGAAGATCGTTGGGTACAGCCGGGACCAGCTGCTTGGAAAGACTCACCAAACCAGGGATTCAAGCTTGAGGAGGCTAATTTGCATATTCCAGGTGCCTTCTGGGAAAAGCGAAGAGTCTCCCGAAGCTAGAAGATCGTTGGGTACAGCCGGGACCAGCTGCTTGGAAAGAATCACCAAACCAGGGATTCAAGCTTGAGGAGGCTAATTTGCATATTCCAGGTGCCTTCTGGGGAAAGCGAAGAGTCTCCCGAAGCTAGAAGATCGTTGGGTACAGCCGGGACCAGTTGCTTGGAAAGAATCACCAAACCAGGGATTCAAGCTTGAGGAGGCTAATTTGCATTTTCCAGGTGCCTTCTGGGGGAAGCGAAGAGTCTCCCGAAGCTAGAAGATCGTTGGGTACAGCCGGGACCAGCTGCTTGGAAAGAATCACCAAACCAGGGATTCAAGCTTGAGGAGGCTAATTTGCATTTTCCAGGTGCCTTCTGGGAGAAGCGAAGAGTCTCCCGAAGCTAGAAGATCGTTGGGTACAGCCGGGACCAGCTGCTTGGAAAGAATCACCAAACCAGGGATTCAAGCTTGAGGAGGCTAATTTGCATATTCCAGGTGCCTTCTGGGAGAAGCGAAGAGTCTCCCGAAGCTAGAAGATCGTTGGGTACAGCCGGGACCAGCTGCTTGGAAAGAATCACCAAACCAGGGATTCAAGCTTGAGGAGGCTAATTTGCATATTCCAGGTGCCTTCTGGGAAAAGCGAAGAGTCTCCCTAAGCTAGAAGATCGTTGGGTACAGCCGGGACCAGCTGCTTGGAAAGAATCACCAAACCAGGGATTCAAGCTTGAGGAGGCTAATTTGCATATTCCAGGTGCCTTCTGGGAAAAGCGAAGAGTCTCCCTAAGCTAGAAGATCGTTGGGTACAGCCGGGACCAGCTGCTTGGGAAGAATCACCAAACCAGGGATTCAAGCTTGAGGAGGCTAATTTGCATATTCCAGGTGCCTTCTGGGAAAAGCGAAGAGTCTCCCTAAGCTAGAAGATCGTTGGGTACAGCCGGGACCAGCTGCTTGGGAATTATCACCAAACCAGGGATTCAAGCTTGAGGAGGCTAATTTGCATATTCCAGGTGCCTTCTGGGAAAAGCGAAGAGTCTCCCTAAGCTAGAAGATCGTTGGGTGCAGCCGGGACCAGCTGCTTGGGAAGAATCACCAAACCAGGGATTCAAGCTTGAGGAGGCTAATTTGCATATTCCAGGTGCCTTCTGGGAAAAGCGAAGAGTCTCCCTAAGCTAGAAGATCGTTGGGTGCAGCCGGGACCAGCTGCTTGGGAAGAATCACCAAACCAGGGATTCAAGCTTGAGGAGGCTAATTTGCATATTCCAGGTGCCTTCTGGGAAAAGCGAAGAGTCTCCCTAAGCTAGAAGATCGTTGGGTACAGCCGGGACCAGCTGCTTGGGAAGAATCACCAAACCAGGGATTCAAGCTTGAGGAGGCTAATTTGCATACTCCAGGTGCCTTCTGGGAAAAGCGAAGAGTCTCCCTAAGCTAGAAGATCGTTGGGTACAGCCGGGACCAGCTGCTTGGGAAGAATCACCAAACCAGGGATTCAAGCTTGAGGAGGCTAATTTGCATATTCCAGGTGCCTTCTGGGAAAAGCGAAGAGTCTCCCTAAGCTAGAAGATCGTTGGGTGCAGCCGGGACCAGCTGCTTGGGAAGAATCACCAAACCAGGGATTCAAGCTTGAGGAGGCTAATTTGCATATTCCAGGTGCCTTCTGGGAAAAGCGAAGAGTCTCCCTAAGCTAGAAGATCGTTGGGTGCAGCCGGGACCAGCTGCTTGGGAAGAATCACCAAACCAGGGATTCAAGCTTGAGGAGGCTAATTTGCATATTCCAGGTGCCTTCTGGGAAAAGCGAAGAGTCTCCCTAAGCTAGAAGATCGTTGGGTGCAGCCGGGACCAGCTGCTTGGGAAGAATCACCAAACCAGGGATTCAAGCTTGAGGAGGCTAATTTGCATATTCCAGGTGCCTTCTGGGAAAAGCGAAGAGTCTCCCTAAGCTAGAAGATCGTTGGGTGCTGCCGGGACCAGCTGCTTGGGAAGAATCACCAAACCAGGGATTCAAGCTTGAGGAGGCTAATTTGCATATTCCAGATGCCTTCTGGGAAAAGCGAAGAGTCTCCCTAAGCTAGAAGATCGTTGGGTGCAGCCGGGACCAGCTGCTTGGGAAGAATCACCAAACCAGGGATTCAAGCTTGAGGAGGCTAATTTGCATATTCCAGGTGCCTTCTGGGAAAAGCGAAGAGTCTCCCTAAGCTAGAAGATCGTTGGGTGCAGCCGGGACCAGCTGCTTGGGAAGAATCACCAAACCAGGGATTCAAGCTTGAGGAGGCTAATTTGCATATTCCAGGTGCCTTCTGGGAAAAGCGAAGAGTCTCCCTAAGCTAGAAGATCGTTGGGTACAGCCGGGACCAGCTGCTTGGGAAGAATCACCAAACCAGGGATTCAAGCTTGAGGAGGCTAATTTGCATACTCCAGGTGCCTTCTGGGAAAAGCGAAGAGTCTCCCTAAGCTAGAAGATCGTTGGGTACAGCCGGGACCAGCTGCTTGGGAAGAATCACCAAACCAGGGATTCAAGCTTGAGGAGGCTAATTTGCATATTCCAGGTGCCTTCTGGGAAAAGCGAAGAGTCTCCCTAAGCTAGAAGATCGTTGGGTGCAGCCGGGACCAGCTGCTTGGGAAGAATCACCAAACCAGGGATTCAAGCTTGAGGAGGCTAATTTGCATATTCCAGGTGCCTTCTGGGAAAAGCGAAGAGTCTCCCTAAGCTAGAAGATCGTTGGGTGCAGCCGGGACCAGCTGCTTGGGAAGAATCACCAAACCAGGGATTCAAGCTTGAGGAGGCTAATTTGCATATTCCAGGTGCCTTCTGGGAAAAGCGAAGAGTCTCCCTAAGCTAGAAGATCGTTGGGTGCAGCCGGGACCAGCTGCTTGGGAAGAATCACCAAACCAGGGATTCAAGCTTGAGGAGGCTAATTTGCATATTCCAGGTGCCTTCTGGGAAAAGCGAAGAGTCTCCCTAAGCTAGAAGATCGTTGGGTGCTGCCGGGACCAGCTGCTTGGGAAGAATCACCAAACCAGGGATTCAAGCTTGAGGAGGCTAATTTGCATATTCCAGATGCCTTCTGGGAAAAGCGAAGAGTCTCCCTAAGCTAGAAGATCGTTGGGTACAGCCGGGACCCGCTGCTTGGGAAGAATCACCAAACCAGGGATTCAAGCTTGAGGAGGCTAATTTGCATATTCCAGGTGCCTTCTGGGAAAAGCGAAGAGTCTCCCTAAGCTAGAAGATCGTTGGGTACAGCCGGGACCAGCTGCTTGGGAAGAATCACCAAACCAGGGATTCAAGCTTGAGGAGGCTAATTTGCATATTCCAGGTGCCTTCTGGGAAAAGCGAAGAGTCTCCCTAAGCTAGAAGATCGTTGGGTACAGCCGGGACCAGCTGCTTGGGAAGAATCACCAAACCAGGGATTCAAGCTTGAGGAGGCTAATTTGCATATTCCAGGTGCCTTCTGGGAAAAGCGAAGAGTCTCCCTAAGCTAGAAGATCGTTGGGTACAGCCGGGACCAGCTGCTTGGGAAGAATCACCAAACCAGGGATTCAAGCTTGAGGAGGCTAATTTGCATATTCCATGTGCCTTCTGGGAAAAGCGAAGAGTCTCCCTAAGCTAGAAGATCGTTGGGTACAGCCGGGACCAGCTGCTTGGGAAGAATCACCAAACCAGGGATTCAAGCTTGAGGAGGCTAATTTGCATATTCCAGGTGCCTTCTGGGAAAAGCGAAGAGTCTCCCTAAGCTAGAAGATCGTTGGGTACAGCCGGGACCAGCTGCTTGGAAAGAATCACCAAACCAGGGATTCAAGCTTGAGGAGGCTAATTTGCATATTCCAGGTGCCTTCTGGGAAAAGCGAAGAGTCTCCCTAAGCTAGAAGATCGTTGGGTACAGCCGGGACCAGCTGCTTGGAAAGAATCACCAAACCAAGGATTCAAGCTTGAGGAGGCTAATTTGCATATTCCAGGTGCCTTCTGGGAAAAGCGAAGAGTCTCCCTAAGCTAGAAGATCGTTGGGTACAGCCGGGACCAGCTGCTTGGAAAGAATCACCAAACCAGGGATTCAAGCTTGAGGAGGCTAATTTGCATATTCCAGGTGCCTTCTGGGAAAAGCGAAGAGTCTCCCTAAGCTAGAAGATCGTTGGGTACAGCCGGGACCAGCTGCTTGGAAAGAATCACCAAACCAGGGATTCAAGCTTGAGGAGGCTAATTTGCATATTCCAGGTGCCTTCTGGGAAAAGCGAAGAGTCTCCCTAAGCTAGAAGATCGTTGGGTACAGCCGGGACCAGCTGCTTGGAAAGAATCACCAAACCAGGGATTCAAGCTTGAGGAGGCTAATTTGCATATTCCAGGTGCCTTCTGGGAAAAGCGAAGAGTCTCCCTAAGATAGAAGATCGTTGGGTACAGCCGGGACCAGCTGCTTGGAAAGAATCACCAAACCAGGGATTCAAGCTTGAGGAGGCTAATTTGCATATTCCAGGTGCCTTCTGGGAAAAGCGAAGAGTCTCCCGAAGCTAGAAGATCGTTGGGTACAGCCGTGACCAACTGCTTGGAAAGAATCACCAAACCAGGGATTCAAGCTTGAGGAGGCTAATTTGCATATTCCTGGTGCCTTCTGGGGAAAGCGAAGAGTCTCCCGAAGCTAGAAGATCGTTGGGTACAGCCGGGACCAGCTGCTTGGAAAGAATCACCAAACCAGGGATTCAAGCTTGAGGAGGCTAATTTGCATATTCCAGGTGCCTTCTGGGAAAAGCGAAGAGTCTCCCGAAGCTAGAAGATCGTTGGGTACAGCCGGGACCAGCTGCTTGGAAAGAATCACCAAACCAGGGATTCAAGCTTGAGGAGGCTAATTTGCATATTCCAGGTGCCTTCTGGGGAAAGCGAAGAGTCTCCCGAAGCTAGAAGATCGTTGGGTACAGCCTGGACCAGCTGCTTGGAAAGAATCACCAAACCAGGGATTCAAGCTTGAGGAGGCTAATTTGCATTTTCCAGGTGCCTTCTGGGGGAAGCGTAGAGTCTCCTGAAGCTAGAAGATCGTTGGGTACAGCCGGGACCAGCTGCTTGGAAAGAATCACCAAACCAGGGATTCAAGCTTGAGGAGGCTAATTTGCATTTTCCAGGTGCCTTCTGGGAGAAGCGAAGAGTCTCCCGAAGCTAGAAGATCGTTGGGTACAGCCGGGACCAGCTGCTTGGAAAGAATCACCAAACCAGGGATTCAAGCTTGAGGAGGCTAATTTGCATATTCCAGGTGCCTTCTGGGAGAAGCGAAGAGTCTCCCGAAGCTAGAAGATCGTTGGGTACAGCCGGGACCAGCTGCTTGGAAAGAATCACCAAACCAGGGATTCAAGCTTGAGGAGGCTAATTTGCATATTCCAGGTGCCTTCTGGGAAAAGCGAAGAGTCTCCCTAAGCTAGAAGATCGTTGGGTACAGCCGGGACCAGCTGCTTGGAAAGAATCACCAAACCAGGGATTCAAACTTGAGGAGGCTAATTTGCATATTCCAGGTGCCTTCTGGGAAAAGCGAAGAGTCTCCCTAAGCTAGAAGATCGTTGGGTACAGCCGGGACCAGCTGCTTGGGAAGAATCACCAAACCAGGGATTCAAGCTTGAGGAGGCTAATTTGCATATTCCGGGTGCCTTCTGGGAAAAGCGAAGAGTCTCCCTAAGCTAGAAGATCGTTGGGTACAGCCGGGACCAGCTGCTTGGGAAGAATCACCAAACCAGGGATTCAAGCTTGAGGAGGCTAATTTGCATATTCCAGGTGCCTTCTGGGAAAAGCGAAGAGTCTCCCTAAGCTAGAAGATCGTTGGGTGCAGCCGGGACCAGCTGCTTGGGAAGAATCACCAAACCAGGGATTCAAGCTTGAGGAGGCTAATTTGCATATTCCAGGTGCCTTCTGGGAAAAGCGAAGAGTCTCCCTAAGCTAGAAGATCGTTGGGTGCAGCCGGGACCAGCTGCTTGGGAAGAATCACCAAACCAGGGATTCAAGCTTGAGGAGGCTAATTTGCATATTCCAGGTGCCTTCTGGGAAAAGCGAAGAGTCTCCCTAAGCTAGAAGATCGTTGGGTACAGCCGGGACCAGCTGCTTGGGAAGAATCACCAAACCAGGGATTCAAGCTTGAGGAGGCTAATTTGCATATTCCAGGTGCCTTCTGGGAAAAGCGAAGAGTCTCCCTAAGCTAGAAGATCGTTGGGTACAGCCGGGACCAGCTGCTTGGAAAGAATCACCAAACCAGGGATTCAAGCTTGAGGAGGCTAATTTGCATATTCCAGGTGCCTTCTGGGAGAAGCGAAGAGTCTCCCTAAGCTAGAAGATCGTTGGGTACAGCCGGGACCAGCTGCTTGGAAAGAATCACCAAACCAGGGATTCAAGCTTGAGGAGGCTAATTTGCATATTCCAGGTGCCTTCTGGGAGAAGCGAAGAGTCTCCCGAAGCTAGAAGATCGTTGGGTACAGCCGGGACCAGCTGCTTGGAAAGAATCCCCAAACCAGGGATTCAAGCTTGAGGAGGCTAATTTGCATATTCCAGGTGCCTTCTGGGAGAAGCGAAGAGTCTCCCGAAGCTAGAAGATCGTTGGGTACAGCCGGGACCAGCTGCTTGGAAAGAATCACCAAACCAGGGATTCAAGCTTGAGGAGGCTAGTTTGCATATTCCAGGTGCCTTCTGGGAGAAGCGAAGAGTCTCCCGAAGCTAGAAGATCGTTGGGTACAGCCGGGACCAGCTGCTTGGAAAGAATCACCAAACCAGGGATTCAAGCTTGAGGAGGCTAATTTGCATATTCCAGGTGCCTTCTGGGAGAAGCGAAGAGTCTCCCGAAGCTAGAAGATCGTTGGGTACAGCCGGGACCAGCTGCTTGGAAAGAATCACCAAACCAGGGATTCAAGCTTGAGGAGGCTAATTTGCATATTCCAGGTGCCTTCTGGGAGAAGCGAAGAGTCTCCCGAAGCTAGAAGATCGTTGGGTACAGCCGGGACCAGCTGCTTGGAAAGAATCCCCAAACCAGGGATTCAAGCTTGAGGAGGCTAATTTGCATTTTCCAGGTGCCTTCTGGGAGAAGCGAAGAGTCTCCCGAAGCTAGAAGATCGTTGGGTACAGCCGGGACCAGCTGCTTGGAAAGAATCCCCAAACCAGGGATTCAAGCTTGAGGAGGCTAATTTGCATATTCCAGGTGCCTTCTGGGAGAAGCGAAGAGTCTCCCGAAGCTAGAAGATCGTTGGGTACAGCCGGGACCAGCTGCTTGGAAAGAATCCCCAAACCAGGGATTCAAGCTTGAGGAGGCTAATTTGCATATTCCAGGTGCCTTCTGGGAGAAGCGAAGAGTCTCCCGAAGCTAGAAGATCGTTGGGTACAGCCGGGACCAGCTGCTTGGAAAGAATCCCCAAAGCAGGGATTCAAGCTTGAGGAGGCTAATTTGCATATTCCAGGTGCCTTCTGGGAGAAGCGAAGAGTCTCCCGAAGCTAGAAGATCGTTGGGTACAGCCGGGACCAGCTGCTTGGAAAGAATCACCAAACCAGGGATTCAAGCTTGAGGAGGCTAATTTGCATATTCCAGGTGCCTTCTGGGAGAAGCGAAGAGTCTCCCGAAGCTAGAAGATCGTTGGGTACAGCCGGGACCAGCTGCTTGGAAAGAATCCCCAAACCAGGGATTCAAGCTTGAGGAGGCTAATTTGCATATTCCAGGTGCCTTCTGGGAGAAGCGAAGAGTCTCCCGAAGCTAGAAGATCGTTGGGTACAGCCGGGACCAGCTGCTTGGAAAGAATCACCAAACCAGGGATTCAAGCTTGAGGAGGCTAATTTGCATATTCCAGGTGCCTTCTGGGAGAAGCGAAGAGTCTCCCGAAGCTAGAAGATCGTTGGGTACAGCCGGGACCAGCTGCTTGGAAAGAATCCCCAAACCAGGGATTCAAGCTTGAGGAGGCTAATTTGCATATTCCAGGTGCCTTCTGGGAGAAGCGAAGAGTCTCCCGAAGCTAGAAGATCGTTGGGTACAGCCGGGACCAGCTGCTTGGAAAGAATCACCAAACCAGGGATTCAAGCTTGAGGAGGCTAATTTGCATATTCCAGGTGCCTTCTGGGAGAAGCGAAGAGTCTCCCGAAGCTAGAAGATCGTTGGGTACAGCCGGGACCAGCTGCTTGGAAAGAATCCCCAAACCAGGGATTCAAGCTTGAGGAGGCTAATTTGCATATTCCAGGTGCCTTCTGGGAGAAGCGAAGAGTCTCCCGAAGCTAGAAGATCGTTGGGTACAGCCGGGACCAGCTGCTTGGAAAGAATCACCAAACCAGGGATTCAAGCTTGAGGAGGCTAATTTGCATATTCCAGGTGCCTTCTGGGAGAAGCGAAGAGTCTCCCGAAGCTAGAAGATCGTTGGGTACAGCCGGGACCAGCTGCTTGGAAAGAATCACCAAACCAGGGATTCAAGCTTGAGGAGGCTAATTTGCATATTCCAGGTGCCTTCTGGGAGAAGCGAAGAGTCTCCCGAAGCTAGAAGATCGTTGGGTACAGCCGGGACCAGCTGCTTGGAAAGAATCACCAAACCAGGGATTCAAGCTTGAGGAGGCTAATTTGCATATTCCAGGTGCCTTCTGGGAGAAGCGAAGAGTCTCCCGAAGCTAGAAGATCGTTGGGTACAGCCGGGACCAGCTGCTTGGAAAGAATCACCAAACCAGGGATTCAAGCTTGAGGAGGCTAATTTGCATATTCCAGGTGCCTTCTGGGAGAAGCGAAGAGTCTCCCGAAGCTAGAAGATCGTTGGGTACAGCCGGGACCAGCTCCTTGGAAAGAATCACCAAACCAGGGATTCAAGCTTGAGGAGGCTAATTTGCATATTCCAGGTGCCTTCTGGGAAAAGCGAAGAGTCTCCCTAAGCTAGAAGATCGTTGGGTACAGCCGGGACCAGCTGCTTGGAAAGAATCACCAAACCAAAGGATTCAAGCTTGAGGAGGCTAATTTGCATATTCCAGGTGCCTTCTGGGAAAAGCGAAGAGTCTCCCTAAGCTAGAAGATCGTTGGGTACAGCCGGGACCAGCTGCTTGGAAAGAATCACCAAACCAGGGATTCAAGCTTGAGGAGGCTAATTTGCATTTTCCAGGTGCCTTCTGGGAAAAGCGAAGAGTCTCCCTAAGCTAGAAGATCGTTGGGTACAGCCGGGACCAGCTGCTTGGAAAGAATCACCAAACCAGGGATTCAAGCTTGAGGAGGCTAATTTGCATATTCCAGGTGCCTTCTGGGAAAAGCGAAGAGTCTCCCTAAGCTAGAAGATCGTTGGGTACAGCCGGGACCAGCTGCTTGGAAAGAATCCCCAAACCAGGGATTCAAGCTTGAGGAGGCTATTTTTGCCTGTAGGACATTATTGCAAGACAGCTTGGCTGAGTAGATTACACAAGAAGGAAAACACACAGCAAGTCAGCAGGATCTAGGTGCAACATGGCAGATGTGACAACCTACATGGTGAGCTGCAGCATGTGCTACATGTTCACAGATCGACCAGAAGAAGAATTAAATTTCACCTGTCAGAAGTGTAGACTAGTGGCCCTTTTAGAAGAAAAGGTGCGGGGTCTGGAAGAAAGAATAGCAACTTTGAAACTCATCAAAGAGAATGACGACTTTCTAGACAGAACAGAAGCATCTCTACTGGTCACAGAAGGTGAAAAAAGTGTCAGAGAACCTCCAAAAGCAGATGAGTGGAAGCATGTGACCAAAAGAAGCAAGAAGACCATGGAGAAATCACCAACCACACAACTGAAGAACCGATATCAAATCTTTGTAGAGGATGAAGATGGCACACCTAAGGATGAAGCAATACCAGCAAGCAAAAAAGAAAAGGGCACACAGCAACAAGTGACAGCAAAAAGTACAGCCAAGAAGCAACGAAGAGTGGTGGTGGTGGGAGACTCACTACTGAGAGGCACAGAAGCAGCCATCTGCAGACCGGACATAATTGCAAGAGAAGTATGCTGCCTTCCAGGTGCGATGATCAAGGATGTGACCGATAGGATACCAAAGCTCTTCAACTCCAAGGACGTCCACCCATTTCTTCTGATACATGTTGGCACCAATGACACGGCAAGGAAGGACCTACCGACAATCTGCAAAGACTTTGAAGAGTTGGGGAAGAAAGTAAAGGAACTGGATGCACAGGTAGTTTTTTCTTCTATCCCTCCAGTAGACGGGCATGGCACCAGGAGATGGAACAGGATCCTTGATGCAAACAACTGGCTAAGACGATGGTGCAGACAACAAGGATTCGGATTCCTGGACCACGGTGTGAATTACTTGTACGATGGACTCCTCGCCAGAGACGGACTACACCTCAACAAACCTGGGAAACACACATTCGCCAGAAGACTCGCTACACTCAGCAGGAGGGCGTTAAACTAGAAGAAGAGGGGACGGGAAGAAAAACATTAGACTTGAACAAAGAAGATCCAGGAAAACATACTCAGAAGGGAGGTAAGAACATTTCTAAAACAATCCACAGCGAGGAGATTGGAACAAAACAAAATCCTCTAAACTGCATGCTCGCAAACGCCAGAAGCCTGACAAACAAGATGGAAGAACTAGAAGCAGAAATATCTACAGGTAACTTTGACATAGTGGGAATAACCGAGACATGGTTAGATGAAAGCTATGACTGGGCAGTTAACTTACAGGGTTACAGTCTGTTTAGAAAGGATCATAAAAATCGGAGAGGAGGAGGGGTTTGTCTCTATGTAAAGTCTTGTCTAAAGTCCACTTTAAGGGAAGATATTAGTGAAGGAAATGAGGATGTCGAGTCCATATGGGTCAAAATTCATGGAGGGAAAAATGGTAACAAAATTCTCATTGGGGTCTGTTACAAACCCCCAAATATAGCAGAAACCATGGAAAGTCTACTTCTAAAGCAGATAGATGAAGCTGCAACCCATAATGAGGTCCTGGTTATCGGGGACTTTAACTACCCGGATATTAACTGGGAAACAGAAACCTGTGAAACCCATAAAGGCAACAGGTTTCTGCTAATAACCAAGAAAAATTATCTTTCACAATTGGTGCAGAATCCAACCAGAGGAGCAGCACTTTTAGACCTAATACTATCTAATAGACCTGACAGAATAACAAATCTGCAGGTGGTCGGGCATCTAGGAAATAGCGACCACAATATTGTACAGTTTCACCTGTCTTTCACTAGGGGGACTTGTCAGGGAGTCACAAAAACACTGAACTTTAGGAAGGCAAAGTTTGACCAGCTTAGAGATGCCCTTAATCTGGTAGACTGGGACAATATCCTCAGAAATAAGAATACAGATAATAAATGGGAAATGTTTAAGAACATCCTAAATAGGCAGTGTAAGCGGTTTATACCTTGTGGGAATAAAAGGACTAGAAATAGGAAAAACCCAATGTGGCTAAACAAAGAAGTAAGACAGGCAATTAACAGTAAAAAGAAAGCATTTGCACTACTAAAGCAGGATGGCACCATTGAAGCTCTAAAAAACTATAGGGAGAAAAATACTTTATCTAAAAAACTAATTAAAGCTGCCAAAAAGGAAACAGAGAAGCACATTGCTAAGGAGAGTAAAACTAATCCCAAACTGTTCTTCAACTATATCAATAGTAAAAGAATAAAAACTGAAAATGTAGGCCCCTTAAAAAATAGTGAGGAAAGAATGGTTGTAGATGACGAGGAAAAAGCTAACATATTAAACACCTTCTTCTCCACGGTATTCACGGTGGAAAATGAAATGCTAGGTGAAATCCCAAGAAACAATGAAAACCCTATATTAAGGGTCACCAATCTAACCCAAGAAGAGGTGCGAAACCGGCTAAATAAGATTATAATAGATAAATCTCCGGGTCCGGATGGCATACACCCACGAGTACTAAGAGAACTAAGTAATGTAATAGATAAACCATTATTTCTTATTTTTAGGGACTCTATAGCGACAGGGTCTGTTCCGCAGGATTGGCGCATAGCAAATGTGGTGCCAATATTCAAAAAGGGCTCTAAAAGTGAACCTGGAAATTATAGGCCAGTAAGTCTAACCTCTATTGTTGGTAAAATATTTGAAGGGTTTCTGAGGGATGTTATTCTGGATTATCTCAATGAGAATAACTGTTTAACTCCATATCAGCATGGGTTTATGAGAAATCGCTCCTGTCAAACCAATCTAATCAGTTTTTATGAAGAGGTAAGCTATAGGCTGGACCACGGTGAGTCATTGGACGTGGTATATCTCGATTTTTCCAAAGCGTTTGATACCGTGCCGCACAAGAGGTTGGTACACAAAATGAGAATGCTTGGTCTGGGGGAAATTGTGTGTAAATGGGTTAGTAACTGGCTTAGTGATAGAAAGCAGAGGGTGGTTATAAATGGTATAGTCTCTAACTGGGTCGCTGTGACCAGTGGGGTACCGCAGGGGTCAGTATTGGGACCTGTTCTCTTCAACATATTCATTAATGATCTGGTAGAAGGTTTACACAGTAAAATATCGATATTTGCAGATGATACAAAACTATGTAAAGCAGTTAATACAAGAGAAGATAGTATTCTGCTACAGATGGATCTGGATAAGTTGGAAACTTGGGCTGAAAGGTGGCAGATGAGGTTTAACAATGATAAATGTAAGGTTATACACATGGGAAAAAGGAATCAATGTCACCATTACACACTGAATGGGAAACCACTGGGTAAATCTGACAGGGAGAAGGACTTGGGGATCCTAGTTAATGATAAACTTACCTGGAGCAGCCAGTGCCAGGCAGCAGCTGCCAAGGCAAACAGGATCATGGGGTGCATTAAAAGAGGTCTGGATACACATGATGAGAGCATTATACTGCCTCTGTACAAATCCCTAGTTAGACCGCACATGGAGTACTGTGTCCAGTTTTGGGCACCGGTGCTCAGGAAGGATATAATGGAACTAGAGAGAGTACAAAGGAGGGCAACAAAATTAATAAAGGGGATGGGAGAACTACAATACCCAGATAGATTAGCGAAATTAGGATTATTTAGTCTAGAAAAAAGACGACTGAGGGGCGATCTAATAACCATGTATAAGTATATAAGGGGACAATACAAATATCTCGCTGAGGATCTGTTTATACCAAGGAAGGTGACGGGCACAAGAGGTTATTCTTTGCGTCTGGAGGAGAGAAGGTTTTTCCACCAACATAGAAGAGGATTCTTTACTGTTAGGGCAGTGAGAATCTGGAATTGCTTGCCTGAGGAGGTGGTGATGGCGAACTCAGTCGAGGGGTTCAAGAGAGGCCTGGATGTCTTCCTGGAGCAGAACAATATTGTATCATACAATTAGGTTCTGTAGAAGGACGTAGATCTGGGGATTTATTATGATGGAATATAGGCTGAACTGGATGGACAAATGTCTTTTTTCGGCCTTACTAACTATGTTACTATGTTACTATGTTACCATAGTGGAGTTTGGAGTCAGACTGTTTGAGGGTGTGCACAGATGTCTTTTTATACTGATAACAAGTTTAAACAGGTGCCATTACTACAGGTAATGAGTGGAGGAAAGAGGAGACTCTTAAAGAAGAAGTTACAGGTCTGTGAGAGCCAGAAATCTTGATTGTTTGTTTCTGACCAAATACTTATTTTCCACTATAATATGCAAATAAAATGATAAAAAAACAGACAATGTGATTTTCTGGATTTTTTTTTCTCAGTTTGTCTCCCATAGTTGAGGTCTACCTATGATGTAAATTACAGACGCCTCTCATCTTTTTAAGTGGTGGAACTTGCACTATTGCTGACTGACTAAATACTTTTTTGCCCCACTGTATATTTTGGCCTACCATTGGACTGATCCCTGAAGAAACAAAAAGTTTTTTTTTTACAGTTGTGGATTTATCCCAATCCGTTCTCTGTGTGACTGTAACCACAGGTGGAAGTATCCCTGTTTCTTCAAAGCGGTGAGCTGGCTTTGCCAACAACTCTTTTTTTACATATATACATATTTTATGGAGAGTGAATTATACTGTATGGAGTCCTATGGGGAGTGCGTGATACTGCATAGAGGCATAGAGGGACTGCATTATACTATATAGAGGCCTAATGGGAGTGCATTATACTATATAGACGGCTGTGGGAAGTGCATTACACTATAAGAAGGCCTATGGGATGTGCATGATGCTATATGAGTAGAGTTGAGCGAAACGGGTCGTTCATTTTCAAAAGTCGCCGACTTTTGGCAAAGTCAGGTTTCATGAAACCCGATCTGACCCCTGTGCGGGGTCGGCCATGCGGTACGCGACTTTCGCGCCAAAGTCGCGTTTCAATGACGCGAAAAGCGCCATTTCTGAGCCAATGAAGGTAAACGCAGAGTGTGGGCAGCATGATGACATAGGTCCTGGTCCCCACCATCTTAGAGAAGGGCATTGCAGTGATTGGCTTGCTGTCTGCGGCGTCACAGGGGCTATAAAGGGGCGTTCCCGCCGACCGCCATGTTACTGCTGCTGATCTGAGCTTAGGGAGAGGTTGCTGCCGCTTCGTCAGAAGCAGGGATAGCGTTAGGCAGGGTCCATTAACCACCAAACCGCTTGTGCTGTAGCGATTCCCACTGCCCAACACCACCTTTGGTGTGCAGCGACAGTGGAAGCTACATTTTTTTTTTTTTTCCCTCAGCGCTGTAGCTCATTGGGCTACCCTAGAAGGCTCCCTGATAGCTGCATTGCTGTGTGTACGCCGCTGTGCAAACCAACTGCTTTTTTCAAAGCACAAATCCTCTTGTTCCTTCCTTTCTGCACAGCTATCTTTTTTGTTTGTCCACACTTTTTATTTAATTTGTGCATCAGTCCACTCCTTATTGCTGCCTGCCATACCTGGCTGAGATTACTGCAGGGAGATAGTAATTGTTGGACACTCCCTGTTTTTTTTTTTTTTTTTTGTGGGAGATTAAGATTGACATTTCTGCTAGAGTGCCATCCCTGTGTGTGCCATCTCTCACTCAGTGGGCCATAGAAAGCCTATTTATTTTTTTGCTTGATTTGGGTTATAAAATCTACCTGAAAAAATCACTACATCAATCAGTGGGAGAAAAATATTGGCCTCAGGGCTTGTGTGCCACTCTTGACTCCTGTGTGTGCCACCTCTCAGTCAGTGGGCCATAGAAAGCCTATTTATTTTTTTGCTTGATTTGGGTTCTAAAATCTACCTGAAAAAATCAGTACATCAATCAGTGGGAGAAAAATATTGGCCTCAGGGCTTGTGTGCCACTCCTGACTCCTGTGTGCATCATCACTCACTCAGTGGGCCATAGAAAGCCTATTTTTTTTTTTTTGCTTTATTTGGGTTCTAAATTCTACCTGAAAAAATCAATAAATCAATCAGTGGGAGATTAATATTGGCCTTTGGGCTTGTGTGCCAGTCCTAAGCGTGCCATCTCTCTCTCTCAGATAGTGGGCCATAGAAAGCCTATTTATTATTTTTTTTATTGGGTTTATAAATTTTCCCTGGAAAAAAAAAAGTGGGAGATTAATATTGGCCTCTGGGCTTGTGTGCCAGTCCTGAGCGTGCCATCTCTCTCACAAATAGTGGGCCATAGAAAGCCTATTTATTTTTTTGGTTGATTTGGGTTCTAAATTCTACCTGAAAAAATCAATAAATCAATCAGTGGGAGATAAATATTGGCCTCTGGGCTTGTGTGCCACTCCTGACTCCTGTGTGCGTCATCTCTCACTCAGTGGGCCATAGAAAGCCTATTTTTTGTTTTGTTTTATAAATTCTCCCTGAAAAAAATCGTTTTATTTTATTTGGTTTCTAAATTCTTCCTGAAAAAATCATTTTTTTTTATTATTTTTTTTTCTAAAGTCTCCCTGGAAAAAAAAAAAAAAATCAAATCAGTGGGAGATTAATATTGCCCTTTCTGCTTGTGTGCCAGTCTTGACTCCTGGGTGTGCCATCTCTCTCTCTCTCTCAAATTGTGGGCCATAGAAAGCCTATTATTTTTTTAGCTTGATTTGGGTTCCAAAATCTACCTGAAAAAATCACTACATCAATCATTGGGAGAACAATATTGGCCTCTGGGCTTGTGTGCCACTCCTGACTGCTGTGTGCGTCATCTCTCACTCCGTGGGCCATAGAAAGCCTATTTTTTCTTTTATTTGTTTTCTAAATTCTCCCTGAAAAATCATTTTATTTTATTTGGTTTCTAAATTCTTCCTGAAAAAATCATTTTTTTTTATAATTTTTTTTTTCTAAAGTCTCCCTGGAAAAAAAAAAAATCAAATCAGTGGGAGATTAATATTTACATTTGTGCTTCAGTGAGGAGGCTAATTTGCATTTTCCAGGTGCCTTCTGGGAAAAGCGAAGAGTCTCCCTAAGCTAGAAGATCGTTGGGTACAGCCGGGACCAGCTGCTTGGAAAGAATCACCAAACCAGGGATTCAAGCTTGAGGAGGCTAATTTGCATATTCCAGGTGCCTTCTGGGAAAAGCGAAGAGTCTCCCTAAGCTAGAAGATCGTTGGGTACAGCCGGGACCAGCTGCTTGGAAAGAATCACCAAACCAGGGATTCAAGCTTGAGGAGGCTAATTTGCATATTCCAGGTGCCTTCTGGGAAAAGCGAAGAGTCTCCCTAAGATAGAAGATCGTTGGGTACAGCCGGGACCAGCTGCTTGGAAAGAATCACCAAACCAGGGATTCAAGCTTGAGGAGGCTAATTTGCATATTCCAGGTGCCTTCTGGGAAAAGCGAAGAGTCTCCCGAAGCTAGAAGATCGTTGGGTACAGCCGGGACCAACTGCTTGGAAAGAATCACCAAACCAGGGATTCAAGCTTGAGGAGGCTAATTTGCATATTCCAGGTGCCTTCTGGGGAAAGCGAAGAGTCTCCCGAAGCTAGAAGATCGTTGGGTACAGCCGGGACCAGCTGCTTGGAAAGAATCACCAAACCAGGGATTCAAGCTTGAGGAGGCTAATTTGCATATTCCAGGTGCCTTCTGGGAAAAGCGAAGAGTCTCCCGAAGCTAGAAGATCGTTGGGTACAGCCGGGACCAGCTGCTTGGAAAGAATCACCAAACCAGGGATTCAAGCTTGAGGAGGCTAATTTGCATATTCCAGGTGCCTTCTGGGGAAAGCGAAGAGTCTCCCGAAGCTAGAAGATCGTTGGGTACAGCCGGGACCAGCTGCTTGGAAAGAATCACCAAACCAGGGATTCAAGCTTGAGGAGGCTAATTTGCATTTTCCAGGTGCCTTCTGGGGGAAGCGTAGAGTCTCCCGAAGCTAGAAGATCGTTGGGTACAGCCGGGACCAGCTGCTTGGAAAGAATCACCAAACCAGGGATTCAAGCTTGAGGAGGCTAATTTGCATTTTCCAGGTGCCTTCTGGGAGAAGCGAAGAGTCTCCCGAAGCTAGAAGATCGTTGGGTACAGCCGGGACCAGCTGCTTGGAAAGAATCACCAAACCAGGGATTCAAGCTTGAGGAGGCTAATTTGCATATTCCAGGTGCCTTCTGGGAGAAGCGAAGAGTCTCCCGAAGCTAGAAGATCGTTGGGTACAGCCGGGACCAGCTGCTTGGAAAGAATCACCAAACCAGGGATTCAAGCTTGAGGAGGCTAATTTGCATATTCCAGGTGCCTTCTGGGAAAAGCGAAGAGTCTCCCTAAGCTAGAAGATCGTTGGGTACAGCCGGGACCAGCTGCTTGGAAAGAATCACCAAACCAGGGATTCAAACTTGAGGAGGCTAATTTGCATATTCCAGGTGCCTTCTGGGAAAAGCGAAGAGTCTCCCTAAGCTAGAAGATCGTTGGGTACAGCCGGGACCAGCTGCTTGGGAAGAATCACCAAACCAGGGATTCAAGCTTGAGGAGGCTAATTTGCATATTCCGGGTGCCTTCTGGGAAAAGCGAAGAGTCTCCCTAAGCTAGAAGATCGTTGGGTACAGCCGGGACCAGCTGCTTGGGAAGAATCACCAAACCAGGGATTCAAGCTTGAGGAGGCTAATTTGCATATTCCAGGTGCCTTCTGGGAAAAGCGAAGAGTCTCCCTAAGCTAGAAGATCGTTGGGTGCAGCCGGGACCAGCTGCTTGGGAAGAATCACCAAACCAGGGATTCAAGCTTGAGGAGGCTAATTTGCATATTCCAGGTGCCTTCTGGGAAAAGCGAAGAGTCTCCCTAAGCTAGAAGATCGTTGGGTGCAGCCGGGACCAGCTGCTTGGGAAGAATCACCAAACCAGGGATTCAAGCTTGAGGAGGCTAATTTGCATATTCCAGGTGCCTTCTGGGAAAAGCGAAGAGTCTCCCTAAGCTAGAAGATCGTTGGGTACAGCCGGGACCAGCTGCTTGGGAAGAATCACCAAACCAGGGATTCAAGCTTGAGGAGGCTAATTTGCATATTCCAGGTGCCTTCTGGGAAAAGCGAAGAGTCTCCCTAAGCTAGAAGATCGTTGGGTACAGCCGGGACCAGCTGCTTGGAAAGAATCACCAAACCAGGGATTCAAGCTTGAGGAGGCTAATTTGCATATTCCAGGTGCCTTCTGGGAGAAGCGAAGAGTCTCCCTAAGCTAGAAGATCGTTGGGTACAGCTGGGACCAGCTGCTTGGAAAGAATCACCAAACCAGGGATTCAAGCTTGAGGAGGCTAATTTGCATATTCCAGGTGCCTTCTGGGAGAAGCGAAGAGTCTCCCGAAGCTAGAAGATCGTTGGGTACAGCCGGGACCAGCTGCTTGGAAAGAATCCCCAAACCAGGGATTCAAGCTTGAGGAGGCTAATTTGCATATTCCAGGTGCCTTCTGGGAGAAGCGAAGAGTCTCCCGAAGCTAGAAGATCGTTGGGTACAGCCGGGACCAGCTGCTTGGAAAGAATCACCAAACCAGGGATTCAAGCTTGAGGAGGCTAGTTTGCATATTCCAGGTGCCTTCTGGGAGAAGCGAAGAGTCTCCCGAAGCTAGAAGATCGTTGGGTACAGCCGGGACCAGCTGCTTGGAAAGAATCACCAAACCAGGGATTCAAGCTTGAGGAGGCTAATTTGCATATTCCAGGTGCCTTCTGGGAGAAGCGAAGAGTCTCCCGAAGCTAGAAGATCGTTGGGTACAGCCGGGACCAGCTGCTTGGAAAGAATCACCAAACCAGGGATTCAAGCTTGAGGAGGCTAATTTGCATATTCCAGGTGCCTTCTGGGAGAAGCGAAGAGTCTCCCGAAGCTAGAAGATCGTTGGGTACAGCCGGGACCAGCTGCTTGGAAAGAATCCCCAAACCAGGGATTCAAGCTTGAGGAGGCTAATTTGCATATTCCAGGTGCCTTCTGGGAGAAGCGAAGAGTCTCCCGAAGCTAGAAGATCGTTGGGTACAGCCGGGACCAGCTGCTTGGAAAGAATCCCCAAACCAGGGATTCAAGCTTGAGGAGGCTAATTTGCATATTCCAGGTGCCTTCTGGGAGAAGCGAAGAGTCTCCCGAAGCTAGAAGATCGTTGGGTACAGCCGGGACCAGCTGCTTGGAAAGAATCCCCAAACCAGGGATTCAAGCTTGAGGAGGCTAATTTGCATATTCCAGGTGCCTTCTGGGAGAAGCGAAGAGTCTCCCGAAGCTAGAAGATCGTTGGGTACAGCCGGGACCAGCTGCTTGGAAAGAATCCCCAAAGCAGGGATTCAAGCTTGAGGAGGCTAATTTGCATATTCCAGGTGCCTTCTGGGAGAAGCGAAGAGTCTCCCGAAGCTAGAAGATCGTTGGGTACAGCCGGGACCAGCTGCTTGGAAAGAATCACCAAACCAGGGATTCAAGCTTGAGGAGGCTAATTTGCATATTCCAGGTGCCTTCTGGGAGAAGCGAAGAGTCTCCCGAAGCTAGAAGATCGTTGGGTACAGCCGGGACCAGCTGCTTGGAAAGAATCCCCAAACCAGGGATTCAAGCTTGAGGAGGCTAATTTGCATATTCCAGGTGCCTTCTGGGAGAAGCGAAGAGTCTCCCGAAGCTAGAAGATCGTTGGGTACAGCCGGGACCAGCTGCTTGGAAAGAATCACCAAACCAGGGATTCAAGCTTGAGGAGGCTAATTTGCATATTCCAGGTGCCTTCTGGGAGAAGCGAAGAGTCTCCCGAAGCTAGAAGATCGTTGGGTACAGCCGGGACCAGCTGCTTGGAAAGAATCCCCAAACCAGGGATTCAAGCTTGAGGAGGCTAATTTGCATATTCCAGGTGCCTTCTGGGAGAAGCGAAGAGTCTCCCGAAGCTAGAAGATCGTTGGGTACAGCCGGGACCAGCTGCTTGGAAAGAATCACCAAACCAGGGATTCAAGCTTGAGGAGGCTAATTTGCATATTCCAGGTGCCTTCTGGGAGAAGCGAAGAGTCTCCCGAAGCTAGAAGATCGTTGGGTACAGCCGGGACCAGCTGCTTGGAAAGAATCCCCAAACCAGGGATTCAAGCTTGAGGAGGCTAATTTGCATATTCCAGGTGCCTTCTGGGAGAAGCGAAGAGTCTCCCGAAGCTAGAAGATCGTTGGGTACAGCCGGGACCAGCTGCTTGGAAAGAATCACCAAACCAGGGATTCAAGCTTGAGGAGGCTAATTTGCATATTCCAGGTGCCTTCTGGGAGAAGCGAAGAGTCTCCCGAAGCTAGAAGATCGTTGGGTACAGCCGGGACCAGCTGCTTGGAAAGAATCACCAAACCAGGGATTCAAGCTTGAGGAGGCTAATTTGCATATTCCAGGTGCCTTCTGGGAGAAGCGAAGAGTCTCCCGAAGCTAGAAGATCGTTGGGTACAGCCGGGACCAGCTGCTTGGAAAGAATCACCAAACCAGGGATTCAAGCTTGAGGAGGCTAATTTGCATATTCCAGGTGCCTTCTGGGAGAAGCGAAGAGTCTCCCGAAGCTAGAAGATCGTTGGGTACAGCCGGGACCAGCTGCTTGGAAAGAATCACCAAACCAGGGATTCAAGCTTGAGGAGGCTAATTTGCATATTCCAGGTGCCTTCTGGGAGAAGCGAAGAGTCTCCCGAAGCTAGAAGATCGTTGGGTACAGCCGGGACCAGCTGCTTGGAAAGAATCACCAAACCAGGGATTCAAGCTTGAGGAGGCTAATTTGCATATTCCAGGTGCCTTCTGGGAAAAGCGAAGAGTCTCCCTAAGCTAGAAGATCGTTGGGTACAGCCGGGACCAGCTGCTTGGAAAGAATCACCAAACCAAAGGATTCAAGCTTGAGGATGCTAATTTGCATATTCCAGGTGCCTTCTGGGAAAAGCGAAGAGTCTCCCTAAGCTAGAAGATCGTTGGGTACAGCCGGGACCAGCTGCTTGGAAAGAATCACCAAACCAGGGATTCAAGCTTGAGGAGGCTAATTTGCATTTTCCAGGTGCCTTCTGGGAAAAGCGAAGAGTCTCCCTAAGCTAGAAGATCGTTGGGTACAGCCGGGACCAGCTGCTTGGAAAGTATCACCAAACCAGGGATTCAAGCTTGAGGAGGCTAATTTGCATATTCCAGGTGCCTTCTGGGAAAAGCGAAGAGTCTCCCTAAGCTAGAAGATCGTTGGGTACAGCCGGGACCAGCTGCTTGGAAAGAATCCCCAAACCAGGGATTCAAGCTTGAGGAGGCTATTTTTGCCTGTAGGACATTATTGCAAGACAGCTTGGCTGAGTAGATTACACAAGAAGGAAAACACACAGCAAGTCAGCAGGATCTAGGTGCAACATGGCAGATGTGACAACCTACATGGTGAGCTGCAGCATGTGCTACATGTTCACAGATCGACCAGAAGAAGAATTAAATTTCACCTGTCAGAAGTGTAGACTAGTGGCCCTTTTAGAAGAAAAGGTGCGGGGTCTGGAAGAAAGAATAGCAACTTTGAAACTCATCAAAGAGAATGACGACTTTCTAGACAGAACAGAAGCATCTCTACTGGTCACAGAAGGTGAAAAAAGTGTCAGAGAACCTCCAAAAGCAGATGAGTGGAAGCATGTGACCAAAAGAAGCAAGAAGACCATGGAGAAATCACCAACCACACAACTGAAGAACCGATATCAAATCTTTGTAGAGGATGAAGATGGCACACCTAAGGATGAAGCAATACCAGCAAGCAAAAAAGAAAAGGGCACACAGCAACAAGTGACAGCAAAAAGTACAGCCAAGAAGCAACGAAGAGTGGTGGTGGTGGGAGACTCACTACTGAGAGGCACAGAAGCAGCCATCTGCAGACCGGACATAATTGCAAGAGAAGTATGCTGCCTTCCAGGTGCGATGATCAAGGATGTGACCGATAGGATACCAAAGCTCTTCAACTCCAAGGACGTCCACCCATTTCTTCTGATACATGTTGGCACCAATGACACGGCAAGGAAGGACCTACCGACAATCTGCAAAGACTTTGAAGAGTTGGGGAAGAAAGTAAAGGAACTGGATGCACAGGTAGTTTTTTCTTCTATCCCTCCAGTAGACGGGCATGGCACCAGGAGATGGAACAGGATCCTTGATGCAAACAACTGGCTAAGACGATGGTGCAGACAACAAGGATTCGGATTCCTGGACCACGGTGTGAATTACTTGTACGATGGACTCCTCGCCAGAGACGGACTACACCTCAACAAACCTGGGAAACACACATTCGCCAGAAGACTCGCTACACTCAGCAGGAGGGCGTTAAACTAGAAGAAGAGGGGACGGGAAGAAAAACATTAGACTTGAACAAAGAAGATCCAGGAAAACATACTCAGAAGGGAGGTAAGAACATTTCTAAAACAATCCACAGCGAGGAGATTGGAACAAAACAAAATCCTCTAAACTGCATGCTCGCAAACGCCAGAAGCCTGACAAACAAGATGGAAGAACTAGAAGCAGAAATATCTACAGGTAACTTTGACATAGTGGGAATAACCGAGACATGGTTAGATGAAAGCTATGACTGGGCAGTTAACTTACAGGGTTACAGTCTGTTTAGAAAGGATCATAAAAATCGGAGAGGAGGAGGGGTTTGTCTCTATGTAAAGTCTTGTCTAAAGTCCACTTTAAGGGAAGATATTAGTGAAGGAAATGAGGATGTCGAGTCCATATGGGTCAAAATTCATGGAGGGAAAAATGGTAACAAAATTCTCATTGGGGTCTGTTACAAACCCCCAAATATAGCAGAAACCATGGAAAGTCTACTTCTAAAGCAGATAGATGAAGCTGCAACCCATAATGAGGTCCTGGTTATGGGGGACTTTAACTACCCGGATATTAACTGGGAAACAGAAACCTGTGAAACCCATAAAGGCAACAGGTTTCTGCTAATAACCAAGAAAAATTATCTTTCACAATTGGTGCAGAATCCAACCAGAGGAGCAGCACTTTTAGACCTAATACTATCTAATAGACCTGACAGCATAACAAATCTGCAGGTGGTCGGGCATCTAGGAAATAGCGACCACAATATTGTACAGTTTCACCTGTCTTTCACTAGGGGGACTTGTCAGGGAGTCACAAAAACACTGAACTTTAGGAAGGCAAAGTTTGACCAGCTTAGAGATGCCCTTAATCTGGTAGACTGGGACAATATCCTCAGAAATAAGAATACAGATAATAAATGGGAAATGTTTAAGAACATCCTAAATAGGCAGTGTAAGCGGTTTATACCTTGTGGGAATAAAAGGACTAGAAATAGGAAAAACCCAATGTGGCTAAACAAAGAAGTAAGACAGGCAATTAACAGTAAAAAGAAAGCATTTGCACTACTAAAGCAGGATGGCACCATTGAAGCTCTAAAAAACTATAGGGAGAAAAATACTTTATCTAAAAAACTAATTAAAGCTGCCAAAAAGGAAACAGAGAAGCACATTGCTAAGGAGAGTAAAACTAATCCCAAACTGTTCTTCAACTATATCAATAGTAAAAGAATAAAAACTGAAAATGTAGGCCCCTTAAAAAATAGTGAGGAAAGAATGGTTGTAGATGACGAGGAAAAAGCTAACATATTAAACACCTTCTTCTCCACGGTATTCACGGTGGAAAATGAAATGCTAGGTGAAATCCCAAGAAACAATGAAAACCCTATATTAAGGGTCACCAATCTAACCCAAGAAGAGGTGCGAAACCGGCTAAATAAGATTAAAATAGATAAATCTCCGGGTCCGGATGGCATACACCCACGAGTACTAAGAGAACTAAGTAATGTAATAGATAAACCATTATTTCTTATTTTTAGGGACTCTATAGCGACAGGGTCTGTTCCGCAGGATTGGCGCATAGCAAATGTGGTGCCAATATTCAAAAAGGGCTCTAAAAGTGAACCTGGAAATTATAGGCCAGTAAGTCTAACCTCTATTGTTGGTAAAATATTTGAAGGGTTTCTGAGGGATGTTATTCTGGATTATCTCAATGAGAATAACTGTTTAACTCCATATCAGCATGGGTTTATGAGAAATCGCTCCTGTCAAACCAATCTAATCAGTTTTTATGAAGAGGTAAGCTATAGGCTGGACCACGGTGAGTCATTGGACGTGGTATATCTCGATTTTTCCAAAGCGTTTGATACCGTGCCGCACAAGAGGTTGGTACACAAAATGAGAATGCTTGGTCTGGGGGAAATTGTGTGTAAATGGGTTAGTAACTGGCTTAGTGATAGAAAGCAGAGGGTGGTTATAAATGGTATAGTCTCTAACTGGGTCGCTGTGACCAGTGGGGTACCGCAGGGGTCAGTATTGGGACCTGTTCTCTTCAACATATTCATTAATGATCTGGTAGAAGGTTTACACAGTAAAATATCGATATTTGCAGATGATACAAAACTATGTAAAGCAGTTAATACAAGAGAAAATAGTATTCTGCTACAGATGGATCTGGATAAGTTGGAAACTTGGGCTGAAAGGTGGCAGATGAGGTTTAACAATGATAAATGTAAGGTTATACACATGGGAAAAAGGAATCAATGTCACCATTACACACTGAATGGGAAACCACTGGGTAAATCTGACAGGGAGAAGGACTTGGGGATCCTAGTTAATGATAAACTTACCTGGAGCAGCCAGTGCCAGGCAGCAGCTGCCAAGGCAAACAGGATCATGGGGTGCATTAAAAGAGGTCTGGATACACATGATGAGAGCATTATACTGCCTCTGTACAAATCCCTAGTTAGACCGCACATGGAGTACTGTGTCCAGTTTTGGGCACCGGTGCTCAGGAAGGATATAATGGAACTAGAGAGAGTACAAAGGAGGGCAACAAAATTAATAAAGGGGATGGGAGAACTACAATACCCAGATAGATTAGCGAAATTAGGATTATTTAGTCTAGAAAAAAGACGACTGAGGGGCGATCTAATAACCATGTATAAGTATATAAGGGGACAATACAAATATCTCGCTGAGGATCTGTTTATACCAAGGAAGGTGACGGGCACAAGAGGTTATTCTTTGCGTCTGGAGGAGAGAAGGTTTTTCCACCAACATAGAAGAGGATTCTTTACTGTTAGGGCAGTGAGAATCTGGAATTGCTTGCCTGAGGAGGTGGTGATGGCGAACTCAGTCGAGGGGTTCAAGAGAGGCCTGGATGTCTTCCTGGAGCAGAACAATATTGTATCATACAATTAGGTTCTGTAGAAGGACGTAGATCTGGGGATTTATTATGATGGAATATAGGCTGAACTGGATGGACAAATGTCTTTTTTCGGCCTTACTAACTATGTTACTATGTTACTATGTTACCATAGTGGAGTTTGGAGTCAGACTGTTTGAGGGTGTGCACAGATGTCTTTTTATACTGATAACAAGTTTAAACAGGTGCCATTACTACAGGTAATGAGTGGAGGAAAGAGGAGACTCTTAAAGAAGAAGTTACAGGTCTGTGAGAGCCAGAAATCTTGATTGTTTGTTTCTGACCAAATACTTATTTTCCACTATAATATGCAAATAAAATGATAAAAAAACAGACAATGTGATTTTCTGGATTTTTTTTTCTCAGTTTGTCTCCCATAGTTGAGGTCTACCTATGATGTAAATTACAGACGCCTCTCATCTTTTTAAGTGGTGGAACTTGCACTATTGCTGACTGACTAAATACTTTTTTGCCCCACTGTATATTTTGGCCTACCATTGGACTGATCCCTGAAGAAACAAAAAGTTTTTTTTTTACAGTTGTGGATTTATCCCAATCCGTTCTCTGTGTGACTGTAACCACAGGTGGAAGTATCCCTGTTTCTTCAAAGCGGTGAGCTGGCTTTGCCAAGAACTCTTTTTTTACATATATACATATTTTATGGAGAGTGAATTATACTGTATGGAGTCCTATGGGGAGTGCGTGATACTGCATAGAGGCATAGAGGGACTGCATTATACTATATAGAGGCCTAATGGGAGTGCATTATACTATATAGACGGCTGTGGGAAGTGCATTACACTATAAGAAGGCCTATGGGATGTGCATGATGCTATATGAGTAGAGTTGAGCGAAACGGGTCGTTCATTTTCAAAAGTCGCCGACTTTTGGCAAAGTCAGGTTTCATGAAACCCGATCTGACCCCTGTGCGGGGTCGGCCATGCGGTACGCGACTTTCGCGCCAAAGTCGCGTTTCAATGACGCGAAAAGCGCCATTTCTGAGCCAATGAAGGTAAACGCAGAGTGTGGGCAGCATGATGACATAGGTCCTGGTCCCCACCATCTTAGAGAAGGGCATTGCAGTGATTGGCTTGCTGTCTGCGGCGTCACAGGGGCTATAAAGGGGCGTTCCCGCCGACCGCCATGTTACTGCTGCTGATCTGAGCTTAGGGAGAGGTTGCTGCCGCTTCGTCAGAAGCAGGGATAGCGTTAGGCAGGGTCCATTAACCACCAAACCACTTGTGCTGTAGCGATTCCCACTGCCCAACACCACCTTTGGTGTGCAGCGACAGTGGAAGCTACATTTTTTTTTTTCCCTCAGCGCTGTAGCTCATTGGGCTACCCTAGAAGGCTCCCTGATAGCTGCATTGCTGTGTGTACGCCGCTGTGCAAACCAACTGCTTTTTTCAAAGCACAAATCCTCTTGTTCCTTCCTTTCTGCACAGCTATCTTTTTTGTTTGTCCACACTTTTTATTTAATTTGTGCATCAGTCCACTCCTTATTGCTGCCTGCCATACCTGGCTGAGATTACTGCAGGGAGATAGTAATTGTTGGACACTCCCTGTTTTTTTTTTTTTTTTTTGTGGGAGATTAAGATTGACATTTCTGCTAGAGTGCCATCCCTGTGTGTGCCATCTCTCACTCAGTGGGCCATAGAAAGCCTATTTATTTTTTTGCTTGATTTGGGTTATAAAATCTACCTGAAAAAATCACTACATCAATCAGTGGGAGAAAAATATTGGCCTCAGGGCTTGTGTGCCACTCTTGACTCCTGTGTGTGCCACCTCTCAGTCAGTGGGCCATAGAAAGCCTATTTATTTTTTTGCTTGATTTGGGTTCTAAAATCTACCTGAAAAAATCAGTACATCAATCAGTGGGAGAAAAATATTGGCCTCAGGGCTTGTGTGCCACTCCTGACTCCTGTGTGCATCATCACTCACTCAGTGGGCCATAGAAAGCCTATTTTTTTTTTTTTTTGCTTTATTTGGGTTCTAAATTCTACCTGAAAAAATCAATAAATCAATCAGTGGGAGATTAATATTGGCCTTTGGGCTTGTGTGCCAGTCCTAAGCGTGCCATCTCTCTCTCTCAGATAGTGGGCCATAGAAAGCCTATTTATTATTTTTTTTATTGGGTTTATAAATTTTCCCTGGAAAAAAAAAAGTGGGAGATTAATATTGGCCTCTGGGCTTGTGTGCCAGTCCTGAGCGTGCCATCTCTCTCACAAATAGTGGGCCATAGAAAGCCTATTTATTTTTTTGGTTGATTTGGGTTCTAAATTCTACCTGAAAAAATCAATAAATCAATCAGTGGGAGATAAATATTGGCCTCTGGGCTTGTGTGCCACTCCTGACTCCTGTGTGCGTCATCTCTCACTCAGTGGGCCATAGAAAGCCTATTTTTTGTTTTGTTTTATAAATTCTCCCTGAAAAAAATCGTTTTATTTTATTTGGTTTCTAAATTCTTCCTGAAAAAATCATTTTTTTTTATTATTTTTTTTTCTAAAGTCTCCCTGGAAAAAAAAAAAAAAATCAAATCAGTGGGAGATTAATATTGCCCTTTCTGCTTGTGTGCCAGTCTTGACTCCTGGGTGTGCCATCTCTCTCTCTCTCTCAAATTGTGGGCCATAGAAAGCCTATTATTTTTTTAGCTTGATTTGGGTTCCAAAATCTACCTGAAAAAATCACTACATCAATCATTGGGAGAACAATATTGGCCTCTGGGCTTGTGTGCCACTCCTGACTGCTGTGTGCGTCATCTCTCACTCCGTGGGCCATAGAAAGCCTATTTTTTCTTTTATTTGTTTTCTAAATTCTCCCTGAAAAATCATTTTATTTTATTTGGTTTCTAAATTCTTCCTGAAAAAATCATTTTTTTTTATAATTTTTTTTTTCTAAAGTCTCCCTGGAAAAAAAAAAAAAATCAAATCAGTGGGAGATTAATATTTACATTTGTGCTTCAGTGAGGAGGCTAATTTGCATATTCCAGGTGCCTTCTGGGAAAAGCGAAGAGTCTCCCTAAGCTAGAAGATCGTTGGGTACAGCCGGGACCAGCTGCTTGGAAAGATTCCCCAAACCAGGGATTCAAGCTTGAGGAGGCTAATTTGCATATTCCAGGTGCCTTCTGGGAAAAGCGAAGAGTCTCCCTAAGCTAGAAGATAGTTGGGTACAGCCGGGACCAGCTGCTTGGAAAGAATCCCCAAACCAGGGATTCAAGCTTGAGGAGGCTAATTTGCATTTTCCAGGTGCCTTCTGGGAAAAGCGAAGAGTCTTCCTAAGCTAGAAGATCGTTGGGTACAGCCGGGACCAGCTGCTTGGAAAGAATCCCCAAACCAGGGATTCAAGCTTGAGGAGGCTAATTTGCATATTCCAGGTGCCTTCTGGGAAAAGCGAAGAGTCTCCCTAAGCTAGAAGATCGTTGGGTACAGACGGGACCAGCTGCTTGGAAAGAATCACCAAACCAGGGATTCAAGCTTGAGGAGGCTAATTTGCATATTCCAGGTGCCTTCTGGGAAAAGCGAAGAGTCTCCCTAAGCTAGAAGATCGTTGGGTACAGCCGGGACCAGCTGCTTGGAAAGAATCCCCAAACCAGGGATTCAAGCTTGAGAAGGCTAATTTGCATATTCCAGGTGCCTTCTGGGAAAAGCGAAGAGTCTTCCTAAGCTAGAAGATCGTTGGGTACAGCCGGGACCAGCTGCTTGGAAAGAATCCCCAAACCAGGGATTCAAGCTTGAGGAGGCTAATTTGCATTTTCCAGGTGCCTTCTGGGAAAAGCGAAGAGTCTCCCTAAGCTAGAAGATCGTTGGGTACAGCCGGGACCAGCTGCTTGGAAAGAATCACCAAACCAGGGATTCAAGCTTGAGGAGGCTAATTTGCATATTCCAGGTGCCTTCTGGGAAAAGCGAAGAGTCTCCCTAAGCTAGAAGATCGTTGGGTACAGCCGGGACCAGCTGCTTGGAAAGAATCCCCAAACCAGGGATTCAAGCTTGAGGAGGCTAATTTGCATATTCCAGGTGCCTTCTGGGAAAAGCGAAGAGTCTCCCTAAGCTAGAAGATCGTTGGGTACAGCCGGGACCAGCTGCTTGGAAAGAATCACCAAACCAGGGATTCAAGCTTGAGGAGGCTAATTTGCATATTCCAGGTGCCTTCTGGGAGAAGCGAAGAGTCTCCCGAAGCTAGAAGATCGTTGGGTACAGCCGGGACCAGCTGCTTGGAAAGAATCACCAAACCAGGGATTCAAGCTTGAGGAGGCTAATTTGCATATTCCAGGTGCCTTCTGGGAAAAGCGAAGAGTCTCCCTAAGCTAGAAGATCGTTGGGTACAGCCGGGACCAGCTGCTTGGAAAGAATCACCAAACCAGAGATTCAAGCTTGAGGAGGCTAATTTGCATTTTCCAGGTGCCTTCTGGGAAAAGCGAAGAGTCTCCCTAAGCTAGAAGATCGTTGGGTACAGCCGGGACCAGCTGCTTGGAAAGAATCACCAAACCAGGGATTCAAGCTTGAGGAGGCTAATTTGCATTTTCCAGGTGCCTTCTGGGAAAAGCGAAGAGTCTCCTTAAGCTAGAAGATCGTTGGGTACAGCCGGGACCAGCTGCTTGGAAAGAATCACCAAACCAGGGATTCAAGCTTGAGGAGGCTAATTTGCATATTCCAGGTGCCTTCTGGGAAAAGCGAAGAGTCTCCCGAAGCTAGAAGATCGTTGGGTACAGCCGGGACCAGCTGCTTGGAAAGAATCACCAAACCAGGGATTCAAGCTTGAGGAGGCTAATTTGCATTTTCCAAGTGCCTTCTGGGAAAAGCGAAGAGTCTCCCTAAGCTAGAAGATCGTTGGGTACAGCCGGGACCAGCTGCTTGGAAAGAATCACCAAACCAGGGATTCAAGCTTGAGGAGGCAAATTTGCATATTCCAGGTGCCTTCTGGGAAAAGCGAAGAGTCTCCCTAAGCTAGAAGATCGTTGGGTACAGCCGGGACCAGCTGCTTGGAAAGAATCACCAAACCAGGGATTCAAGCTTGAGGAGGCTATTTTTGCCTGTAGGACATTATTGCAAGACAGCTTGGCTGAGTAGATTACACAAGAAGGAAAACACACAGCAAGTCAGCAGGATCTAGGTGCAACATGGCAGATGTGACAACCTACATGGTGAGCTGCAGCATGTGCTACATGTTCACAGATCGACCAGAAGAAGAATTAAATTTCACCTGTCAGAAGTGTAGACTAGTGGCCCTTTTAGAAGAAAAGGTGCGGGGTCTGGAAGAAAGAATAGCAACTTTGAAACTCATCAAAGAGAATGAAGACTTTCTAGACAGAACAGAAGCATCTCTACTGGACACAGAAGGTGAAAAAAGTGTCAGAGAACCTCCAAAAGCAGATGAGTGGAAGCATGTGACCAAAAGAAGCAAGAAGACCATGGAGAAATCACCAACCACACAACTGAAGAACCGATATCAAATCTTTGTAGAGGATGAAGATGGCACACCTAAGGATGAAGCAATACCAGCAAGCAAAAAAGAAAAGGGCACACAGCAACAAGTGACAGCAAAAAGTACAGCCAAGAAGCAATGAAGAGTGGTGGTGGTGGGAGACTCACTACTGAGAGGCACAGAAGCAGCCATCTGCAGACCGGACATAACTGCAAGAGAAGTATGCTGCCTTCCAGGTGCGATGATCAAGGATGTGACCGATAGGATACCAAAGCTCTTCAACTCCAAGGACGTCCACCCATTTCTTCTGATACATGTTGGCACCAATGACACGGCAAGGAAGGACCTACCGACAATCTGCAAAGACTTTGAAGAGTTGGGGAAGAAAGTAAAGGAACTGGATGCACAGGTAGTTTTTTCTTCTATCCTTCCAGTAGACGGGCATGGCACCAGGAGATGGAACAGGATCCTTGATGCAAACAACTGGCTAAGACGATGGTGCAGACAACAAGGATTCGGATTCCTGGACCATGGTGTGAATTACTTGTACGATGGACTCCTCGCCAGAGACGGACTACACCTCAACAAACCTGGGAAACACACATTCGCCAGAAGACTCGCTACACTCATCAGGAGGGCGTTAAACTAGAAGAAGAGGGGACGGGAAGAAAAACATTAGACTTGAACAAAGAAGATCCAGGAAAACATACTCAGAAGGGAGGTAAGAACATTTCTAAAACAATCCACAGCGAGGAGATTGGAACAAAACAAAATCCTCTAAACTGCATGCTCGCAAACGCCAGAAGCCTGACAAACAAGATGGAAGAACTAGAAGCAGAAATATCTACAGGTAACTTTGACATAGTGGGAATAACCGAGACATGGTTAGATGAAAGCTATGACTGGGCAGTTAACTTACAGGGTTACAGTCTGTTTAGAAAGGATCGTAAAAATCGGAGAGGAGGAGGGGTTTGTCTCTATGTAAATTCTTGTCTAAAGTCCACTTTAAGGGAAGATATTAGTGAAGGAAATGAGGATGTCGAGTCCATATGGGTCGAAATTCATGGAGGGAAAAATGGTAACAAAATTCTCATTGGGGTCTGTTAGAAACCCCCAAATATAACAGAAACCATGGAAAGTCTACTTCTAAAGCAGATAGATGAAGCTGCAACCCATAATGAGGTCCTGGTTATGGGGGACTTTAACTACCCGGATATTAACTGGGAAACAGAAACCTGTGAAACCCATAAAGGCAACAGGTTTCTGCTAATAACCAAGAAAAATTATCTTTCACAATTGGTGCAGAATCCAACCAGAGGAGCAGCACTTTTAGACCTAATACTATCTAATAGACCTGACAGAATAACAAATCTGCAGGTGGTCGGGCATCTAGGAAATAGCGACCACAATATTGTACAGTTTCACCTGTCTTTCACTAGGGGGACTTGTCAGGGAGTCACAAAAACACTGAACTTTAGGAAGGCAAAGTTTGACCAGCTTAGAGATGCCCTTAATCTGGTAGACTGGGACAATATCCTCAGAAATAAGAATACAGATAATAAATGGGAAATGTTTAAGAACATCCTAAATAGGCAGTGTAAGCAGTTTATACCTTGTGGGAATAAAAGGACTAGAAATAGGAAAAACCCAATGTGGCTAAACAAAGAAGTAAGACAGGCAATTAACAGTAAAAAGAAAGCATTTGCACTACTAAAGCAGGATGGCACCATTGAAGCTCTAAAAAACTATAGGGAGAAAAATACTTTATCTAAAAAACTAATTAAAGCTGCCAAAAAGGAAACAGAGAAGCACATTGCTAAGGAGAGTAAAACTAATCCCAAACTGTTCTTCAACTATATCAATAGTAAAAGAATAAAAACTGAAAATGTAGGCCCCTTAAAAAATAGTGAGGAAAGAATGGTTGTAGATGACGAGGAAAAAGCTAACATATTAAACACCTTCTTCTCCACGGTATTCACGGTGGAAAATGAAATGCTAGGTGAAATCCCAAGAAACAATGAAAACCCTATATTAAGGGTCACCAATCTAACCCAAGAAGAGGTGCGAAACCGGCTAAATAAGATTAAAATAGATAAATCTCCGGGTCCGGATGGCATACACCCACGAGTACTAAGAGAACTAAGTAATGTAATAGATAAACCATTATTTCTTATTTTTAGGGACTCTATAGCGACAGGGTCTGTTCCGCAGGATTGGCGCATAGCAAATGTGGTGCCAATATTCAAAAAGGGCTCTAAAAGTGAACCTGGAAATTATAGGCCAGTAAGTCTAACCTCTATTGTTGGTAAAATATTTGAAGGGTTTCTGAGGGATGTTATTCTGGATTATCTCAATGAGAATAACTGTTTAACTCCATATCAGCATGGGTTTATGAGAAATCGCTCCTGTCAAACCAATCTAATCAGTTTTTATGAAGAGGTAAGCTATAGGCTGGACCACGGTGAGTCATTGGACGTGGTATATCTCGATTTTTCCAAAGCGTTTGATACCGTGCCGCACAAGAGGTTGGTACACAAAATGAGAATGCTTGGTCTGGGGGAAATTGTGTGTAAATGGGTTAGTAACTGGCTTAGTGATAGAAAGCAGAGGGTGGTTATAAATGGTATAGTCTCTAACTGGGTCGCTGTGACCAGTGGGGTACCGCAGGGGTCAGTATTGGGACCTGTTCTCTTCAACATATTCATTAATGATCTGGTAGAAGGTTTACACAGTAAAATATCGATATTTGCAGATGATACAAAACTATGTAAAGCAGTTAATACAAGAGAAGATAGTATTCTGCTACAGATGGATCTGGATAAGTTGGAAACTTGGGCTGAAAGGTGGCAGATGAGGTTTAACAATGATAAATGTAAGGTTATACACATGGGAAGAAGGAATCAATGTCACCATTACACACTGAATGGGAAACCATTGGGTAAATCTGACAGGGAGAAGGACTTGGGGATCCTAGTTAATGATAAACTTACCTGGAGCAGCCAGTGCCAGGCAGCAGCTGCCAAGGCAAACAGGATCATGGGGTGCATTAAAAGAGGTCTGGATACACATGATGAGAGCATTATACTGCCTCTGTACAAATCCCTAGTTAGACCGCACATGGAGTACTGTGTCCAGTTTTGGGCACCGGTGCTCAGGAAGGATATAATGGAACTAGAGAGAGTACAAAGGAGGGCAACAAAATTAATAAAGGGGATGGGAGAACTACAATACCCAGATAGATTAGCGAAATTAGGATTATTTAGTCTAGAAAAAAGACGACTGAGGGGCGATCTAATAACCATGTATAAGTATATAAGGGGACAATACAAATATCTCGCTGAGGATCTGTTTATACCAAGAAAGGTGACGGGCACAAGGGGGCATTCTTTGCGTCTGGAGGAGAGAAGGTTTTTCCACCAACATAGAAGAGGATTCTTTACTGTTAGGGCAGTGAGAATCTGGAATTGCTTGCCTGAGGAGGTGGTGATGGCGAACTCAGTCGAGGGGTTCAAGAAAGGCCTGGATGTCTTCCTGGAGCAGAACAATATTGTATCATACAATTAGGTTCTGTAGAAGGACGTAGATCTGGGGATTTATTATGATGGAATATAGGCTGAACTGGATGGACAAATGTCTTTTTTCGGCCTTACTAACTATGTTACTATGTTACTATGTTACCATAGTGGAGTTTGGAGTCAGACTGTTTGAGGGTGTGCACAGGTGTCTTTTTATACTGATAACAAGTTTAAACAGGTGCCATTACTACAGGTAATGAGTGGAGGAAAGAGGAGACTCTTAAAGAAGAAGTTACAGGTCTGTGAGAGCCAGAAATCTTGATTGTTTGTTTCTGACCAAATACTTATTTTCCACTATAATATGCAAATAAAATGATAAAAAAACAGACAATGTGATTTTCTGGATTTTTTTTTCTCAGTTTGTCTCCCATAGTTGAGGTCTACCTATGATGTAAATTACAGACGTCTCTCATCTTTTTAAGTGGTGGAACTTGCACTATTGCTGACTGACTAAATACTTTTTTGCCCCACTGTATATTTTGGCCTACCATTGGACTGATCCCTGAAGAAACAAAAAGTTTTTTCTTTACAGTTGTGGATTTATCCCAATCCGTTCTCTGTGTGACTGTAACCACAGGTGGAAGTATCCCTGTTTCTTCAAAGCGGTGAGCTGGCTTTGCCAACAACTCTTTTTTTACATATATACATATTTTATGGAGAGTGAATTATACTGTATGGAGTCCTATGGGGAGTGCGTGATACTGCATAGAGACATAGAGGGACTGCATTATACTATATAGAGGCCTAATGGGAGTGCATTATACTATATAGAGGGCTGTGGGAAGTGCATTACACTATAAGAAGGCCTATGGGATGTGCATGATGCTATATGAGTAGAGTTGAGCGAAACGGGTCGTTCATTTTCAAAAGTCGCCGACTTTTGGCAAAGTCAGGTTTCATGAAACCCGATCTGACCCCTGCGCGGGGTCGGCCATGCGGTACGCGACTTTCGCGCCAAAGTCGCGTTTCAATGACGCGAAAAGCGCCATTTCTCAGCCAATGAAGGTAAACGCAGAGTGTGGGCAGCATGATGACATAGGTCCTGGTCCCCACCATCTTAGAGAAGGGCATTGCAGTGATTGGCTTGCTGTCTGCGGCGTCACAGGGTCTATAAAGGGGTGTTCCCGCCGACCGCCATGTTACTGCTGCTGATCTGAGCTTAGGGAGAGGTTGCTGCCGCTTCGTCAGAAGCAGGGATAGCGTTAGGCAGGGTCCATTAACCACCAAACCGCTTGTGCTGTAGCGATTCCCACTGCCCAACACCACCTTCGGTGTGCAGGGACAGTGGAAGCTACATTTTTTTTTTTCCCTCAGCGCTGTAGCTCATTGGGCTACCCTAGAAGGCTCCCTGATAGCTGCATTGCTGTGTGTACGCCGCTGTGCAAACCAACTGCTTTTTTCAAAGCACAAATCCTCTTGTTCCTTCCTTTCTGCACAGCTATCTTTTTTGTTTGTCCACACTTTTTATTTAATTTGTGCATCAGTCCACTCCTTATTGCTGCCTGCCATACCTGGCTGAGATTACTGCAGGGAGATAGTAATTGTTGGACACTCCCTGTTTTTTTTTTTTTTTTTTGTGGGAGATTAAGATTGACATTTCTGCTAGAGTGCCATCCCTGTGTGTGCCATCTCTCACTCAGTGGGCCATAGAAAGCCTATTTATTTTTTTGCTTGATTTGGGTTATAAAATCTACCTGAAAAAATCACTACATCAATCAGTGGGAGAAAAATATTGGCCTCAGGGCTTGTGTGCCACTCTTGACTCCTGTGTGTGCCACCTCTCAGTCAGTGGGCCATAGAAAGCCTATTTATTTTTTTGCTTGATTTGGGTTCTAAAATCTACCTGAAAAAATCAGTACATCAATCAGTGGGAGAAAAATATTGGCCTCAGGGCTTGTGTGCCACTCCTGACTCCTGTGTGCATCATCACTCACTCAGTGGGCCATAGAAAGCCTATTTTTTTTTTTTTTTGCTTTATTTGGGTTCTAAATTCTACCTGAAAAAATCAATAAATCAATCAGTGGGAGATTAATATTGGCCTTTGGGCTTGTGTGCCAGTCCTAAGCGTGCCATCTCTCTCTCTCAGATAGTGGGCCATAGAAAGCCTATTTATTATTTTTTTTATTGGGTTTATAAATTTTCCCTGGAAAAAAAAAAAAAAGTGGGAGATTAATATTGGCCTCTGGGCTTGTGTGCCAGTCCTGAGCGTGCCATCTCTCTCACAAATAGTGGGCCATAGAAAGCCTATTTATTTTTTTGGTTGATTTGGGTTCTAAATTCTACCTGAAAAAATCAATAAATCAATCAGTGGGAGATAAATATTGGCCTCTGGGCTTGTGTGCCACTCCTGACTCCTGTGTGCGTCATCTCTCACTCAGTGGGCCATAGAAAGCCTATTTTTTGTTTTATTTGTTTTATAAATTCTCCCTGAAAAAAATCGTTTTATTTTATTTGGTTTCTAAATTCTTCCTGAAAAAATCATTTTTTTTTATTATTTTTTTTTTCTAAAGTCTCCCTGGAAAAAAAAAAAAAATCAAATCAGTGGGAGATTAATATTGCCCTTTCTGCTTGTGTGCCAGTCTTGACTCCTGGGTGTGCCATCTCTCTCTCTCTCTCCAATTGTGGGCCATTGAAAGCCTATTATTTTTTTAGCTTGATTTGGGTTCCAAAATCTACCTGAAAAAATCACTACATCAATCATTGGGAGAACAATATTGGCCTCTGGGCTTGTGTGCCACTCCTGACTCCTGTGTGCGTCATCTCTCACTCCGTGGGCCATAGAAAGCCTATTTTTTCTTTTATTTGTTTTCTAAATTCTCCCTGAAAAATTATTTTATTTTATTTGGTTTCTAAATTCTTCCTGAAAAAATCATTTTTTTTTATAATTTTTTTTTTCTAAAGTCTCCCTGGAAAAAAAAAAAAAAATCAAATCAGTGGGAGATTAATATTGCCCTTTCTGCTTATGTGCCAGTCTTGACTCCTGGGTGTGCCATCTCTCTCTCTCTCTCCAATTGTGGGCCATAGAAAGCCTATTATTTTTTTAGCTTGATTTGGGTTCCAAAATCTACCTGAAAAAATCACTACATCAATCAGTGGGAGATAAATATTGGCCTCTGGGCTTGTGTGCCACTCCTGACTCCTGTGTGCGTCATCTCTCACTCAGTGGGCCATAGAAAGCCTTTTTTTGTTTTATTTGTTTTCGAAATTCTCCCTGAAAAAATCATTTTATTTTATTTGGTTTCTAAATTCTTCCTGAAAAAATCATTTTATTCTATTATTTTTTTTCCTAATCTCTCCCTGAAAAAAAAAAAAAATCAAATCAGTGGGAGATTAATATTTACATTTGTGCTTCAGTGACAGTCCTGCGTGTGTGGCATCTCTCTCATTTGTTGCCACCAACAACAGAGTGTGTAACATTGTGCCTGATTTTCGTTGTGGTCTCACTCACCTGTAAAGGGGTAGCTAAATCATACTGAAGTTATAGCTCACCGTGTAAGTTGTGTGACAGCAACAAATACCGTTAGTTTGTTTACGTTTTTAAAACAATGAGGAAGTCTGGTGGAAGAGGTCGTGGCCGGGGGCGTTCATTGTCAGCTGGTAATGAGGGTAGTGGTAGTGGTGGAGCTGGTCGTGGGAAAAAAAATATTGCACCTAAGTCTGGAGCTGTGGAGCCAGGTTCGTCGTCTGGCTACACAAGGCCTCAAACGCTCCCTTTTCTGGGAGTAGGAAAACCGCTTTTAAAGCAGGAGCAGCAAGAGCAAGTTTTGGCTTATCTTGCTGACTCAGCCTCTAGCTCTTTTGCCTCCTCTCGTGAAACTGGTAAATGTCAAAGCAGCGCGTCGTTAGTGGATGTTCACGGTCAGGGACAAGTCGCTTCCTTGTCCTCTTCAGCAAAAACAACAACAGAGAAGAATGCAGCAGGCAACACAACGGGTTACTCCATGGAGCTCTTTACACATACCGTCCCTGGCTTAGAAAGTGAAGCAGTTAACAGTCCATGCCCATTACAAGTTGAATCTGACATGGAGTGCACTGATGCACAGCCACAGCCAGACTACTATGCTGGTCCTTTGACTCAGACCACAACATTGCCCTCGCAGGGTGCTGATCAAGAATCAGACCCTGATGAGACTATGTTGCCCCATCACGAACGCTATACCACCGACCGACACGGTGACACAGACGAAGTTGCACACGAGCTACAAGAAGAGGTAATAGATGACCCAGTTCTTGACCCCGATTGGCAGCCATTGGGGGAACAGGGTGCAGGCGGCAGCAGTTCTGAAGCGGAGGAGGAGGGGCCGCAGCAGGCATCAACATCGCAACAGGTTCCATCTGCCGGGCCCGTATCTGGCCCAAAACGCGTGGCAAAGCCAAAACCTGTTGGAGGACAGCGTGGCCATCCGGTTAAAGCTCAGTCTGCAATGCCTGAAAAGGTATCCGATGCTAGAAAGAGTGCAGTCTGGCATTTTTTTAAACAACATCCAATTGATCAGCGCAAAGTCATCTGTCAAAAATGTTCAACTACCTTAAGCAGAGGGCAGAATCTGAAAAGTCTCAATACAAGTTGCATGCATAGACATTTAACCACCATGCATTTGCAAGCCTGGACTAACTACCAAACGTCCCTTAAGGTTGTAGCACCCTCGGCCAATGAAGCTAGTCAGCAACGCAACATCCCTTCCGGCAGTGTAGGGCCACCATTTTCCGCACCACCTGCAGTATCTGTGCAGGTTTCTTTGCCAGGCCAAAGCAGTCAGGGTCAGGGAATCACCAGTTTCGTAGTAGGAAACACTGCATCTAGGGCACCGGCGGCAACAATACCATCTCCCACCGTCTCTCAGTCTGCCATGTCCACCGGCACCCTCGCTAGTTCCACGATCTCCAGCTCTCCAGTCCAGCTCACCCTACATGAGACTATGGTTAGAAAAAGGAAGTACTTAGCCTCGCATCCGCGTACACAGGGTTTGAACGCCCACATAGCTAGACTAATCTCGTTAGAGATGATGCCCTACCGGTTAGTTGAAAGCGAAGCTTTCAAAGCCCTGATGGACTACGCTGTACCACGCTACGAGCTACCCAGTCGACACTTTTTTTCCAGAAAAGCCATCCCAGCCCTCCACCAGCATGTTAAAGAGCGCATCGTCCATGCACTCAGGCAATCTGTGAGCACAAAGGTGCACCTGACAACAGATGCATGGACCAGTAGGCATGGCCAGGGACGTTACGTGTCCATCACGGCACACTGGGCGAAGGTTGTGGATGCAGGGTCCACAGGGGACAGCAAGTTTGGGACAGTTCTGCCTAGCCCACGGTCTAGGAAACAGTTGGCTGTAGTCGTTCGCACCCCCTCCTCCTCCTCTTCGTCCTCCTGCAGAAGCGAGAGCTCGTCCACAGACCGCAGTCGCACAACCACTCCATCCGCAGCTGCCACTGTTGCACACCAGGTCTCCCATTATGGGGCAGCTACTGGCAAACGTCAGCAGGCTGTATTGGCTATGAAGTGTTTGGGCGACAACAGACACACCGCGGAAGTTCTGTCCGAGTTCTTGCAGAAAGAAACGCAGTCGTGGCTGGGCACTGTAGATCTTGAGGCAGGCAAGGTAGTGAGTGATAACGGAAGGAATTTCATGGCTGCCATCTCCCTTTCCCAACTGAAACACATTCCTTGCCTGGCTCACACCTTAAACCTGGTGGTGCAGTGCTTCCTGAAAAGTTATCCGGGGTTATCCGACCTGCTCCTCAAAGTGCGTGGACTTTGCTCACATATCCGCCGTTCGCCCGTACACTCCAGCCGTATGCAGACCTATCAGCGTTCTTTGAACCTTCCCCAGCATCGCCTAATCATAGACGTTGCAACAAGGTGGAACTCAACACTGCACATGCTTCAGAGACTGTGCGAACAGAGGCGGGCTGTTATGTTTTTGTGGGAGGATACACATACACGGGCAGGCAGTAGGATGGCAGACATGGAGTTGTCAGGTGTGCAGTGGTCGAAGATTCAAGACATGTGTCAAGTCCTTCAGTGTTTTGAGGAATGCACATGGCTGGATAGTGCAGACAATGCCATAATAAGCATGAGCATCCCCCTAATGCGTCTGCTGATGCAAAGTTTGACGCACATAAAGGATCAGGCGTCTGCACCAGAGGAAGAGGAAAGCCTTGATGACAGTCAGCCATTGTCTGGCCAGGGCAGTGTACAGGACGAGTTAGCAGGCGAAGAGGAGGAGGAGGACGAGGAGGATGATGGGGATGATTATATTTTTAATGAGGAAGCTTTTCCGGGGCCACTGGAAATTGGTGGCGCGGCAAGGCCGGGTTCTGGTTTTTGGAAGGACACAAGTGACGTGGATTTGCCTGAAACTGCCCCTCAACCAAGCACAACCGCAGATTTGAGAACTGGAACTTTGGCCCACATGGCGGATTATGCCTTACGTATCCTCAAAAGGGACACACGCATAACTAAAATGATGAACGATGACGATTACTGGTTGGCCTGCCTCCTTGATCCTCGCTATAAAGGCAAATTGCAAAATATAATGCCACATGAGAACTTGGAACTAATATTAGCAACCAAACAATCAACTCTTGTTGACCGTTTGCTTCTGGCATTCCCTGCACACAGTGCCCGTAATCGTTCTCACACGAGCTGCAGGGGCCAGCAGACCAGAGGAGTTAGAGGGGCAGAAATCAGAAGTGGCGTTGGCCAGAGGGGTTTTCTGACCAGGTTGTGGAGTGATTTTGCTATGACCGCAGACAGGACAGGTACTGCAACATCAATTCAAAGTGACAGGAGACAACATTTGTCCAGTATGGTTACAAACTATTTTTCATCCCTTATCGATGTTCTCCCTCAACCGTCATTCCCATTTGGGCATCCAAATTAGACACCTGGCCAGAATTGGCAGAATATGCATTGCAGGAGCTTGCTTGCCCGGCAGCTAGTGTCCTATCAGAAAGAGTATTCAGTGCTGCAGGTTCAATACTAACAGAAAAAAGGACTCGTCTGGCTACCCAAAATGTAGATGATCTAACCTTCATTAAAATGAACCACAACTGGATTTCGAAATCTTTTGCCCCACCTTGCCCGGCTGACACCTAGCTTTCCTATGAAAAGGTCTTGCCTGTGGACTATTCTGAATGACTTTTCCAATCTCGTAATTTTCTGCACCTGATTGTCCAGCATACGACATGTTTACACCTCACTAAATGGCCAAACTCCCCACACGGGGCCGTGGTATCGACACTTGGCGCCAGCACCCGTGAGAGTGCTGTTTGTCTGAAGAGGTGGGTGTGCCCGCTTTTGGTCGACGGCACTGCCACTGGGTCCCTCCTAGTACAATAAAGTGTCTCTGGCGGTGGTGGTGCGCACCCAACGTCAGACACACCGTTGTAATATGAGGGGCCCTGGGCCTGTACCGCCGGCCACAAGACAGTTCCCCCCCCCCCAGCTCAAACAGTGCTCTTCAACTTGCAAAATTATCTCACAGCTCCACCAATGTTTAGTCTATGCGCTGACATCCTTCAATGCCTGCCACTGACAATACCATTGTATTGACATTTTTGTTATGTTAGGCCTTCGAAGTCTGTCTGCGGTCACTCCTTCCACTATGCCTCCACTGACCACACCACTGCTGCCCGTGTACCACTGGAACCAGTTTAAAATTGCCTACAGCCATGTGTTATTATTTTAGGCCTTCGATGCCTGTCTGCGGTCACTCCTTACAATATGCCTCCACTGACCACACCACTGCTGCCCGTGTACCCCTGGAACCAATTTAAAATTGCCTACAGCCAGCCCAATTTTTTTATTTTAGGCCTTCGATGCCTGTCTGCGGTCCTTTCTTTCTACTACTACTACACTGACCAGGCCACTGCTGCCCGTGTTCCCCTGGAACCAATTTAAAATTGCCTACAGCCATGTGTTATTATTTTAGGCCTTCGATGCCTGTCTGCGGTCACTCCTTCCACTAGGCCTCCACTGACCACACCACTGCTGCCCGTGTACCCCTGGAACCAATTTAAAATTGCCTACAGCCAGCCCAATTTTTTTATTTTAGGCCTTCGATGCCTGTCTGCGGTCCGTTCTTTCTACTACTACTACACTGACCAGGCCACTGCTGCACGTGTTCCCCTGGAACCAATTTAAAATTGCCTACAGCCATGTGTTATTATTTTAGGCCTTCGATGCCTGTCTGCGGTCACTCCTTCCACTAGGCCTCCACTGACCACACCACTGCTGCCCGTGTACCCCTGGAACCAATTTAAAATTGCCTACAGCCAGCCCAATTTTTTTATTTTAGGCCTTCGATGCCTGTCTGCGGTCCGTTCTTTCTACTACTACTACACTGACCAGGCCACTGCTGCACGTGTTCCCCTGGAACCAATTTAAAATTGCCTACAGCCATGTGTTATTATTTTAGGCCTTCGATGCCTGTCTGCGGTCACTCCTTCCACTAGGCCTCCACTGACCACACCACTGCTGCCCGTGTACCCCTGGAACCAATTTAAAATTGCCTACAGCCAGCCCAATTTTTTTATTTTAGGCCTTCGATGCCTGTCTGCGGTCCGTTCTTTCTACTACTACTACACTGACCAGGCCACTGCTGCCCGTGTACCCCTGGAACCAATTTAAAATTGCCTACAGCCAGCCCAATTTTTTTATTTTAGGCCTTCGATGCCTGTCTGCGGTCCTTTCTTTCTACTACTACTACACTGACCAGGCCACTGCTGCCCGCGTACCCCTGGAACCAATTTAAAATTGCCTACAGCCATGTGTTATTATTTTAGGCCTTCGATGCCTGTCTGCGGTCACTCCTTCCACTAGGCCTCCACTGACCACACCACTGCTGCCCGTGTACCCCTGGAACCTATTTATAATTGCATAGAGCATCCTTTTTTTAATAGTAGGCATACAAAGTCTGTCTGCGGTTCACTATTGAAATTGTCCTCCACTGCCCAGAGCACTGCAGCTTGTGTACCCCTGTAACTTTTTTCTGCTGCAGTGAGCCACATTTTTGGTTTGAGTCCTACTACCTGTGTCTGTCTGCGCCACTTAATTCAGCTGTGTTCCTTTGAAAAAAGCTGAGCGTCAATAGTCTTGTTTTCAGCCTCTAGGAATTTTAAAACTGCATTGGGTGTACAACTTTGGTAGGGCCTACTAACGGTGTCTGCCTCCCCAAGGTGTTCCCCAGGTTTCCTCTCCATTGCTTCAATCTTCATGCTCTCGTTTAGTAGTTGTTGGAAACTACGCTGCATTAGTCCTACAAATTGGGTATGGGGTGTAGAGAGATGGTGTGTTCCACTCCAAGGTGTTCTCCAGGTTGCCTTTCCTGAGCTTCAATCTTCATGCTCTCGTTTAGTAGTTGTTGGAAACTACGCTGCATTAGGCCTACAAATTGGGTATGGGGTGTAGAGAGATGGTGTGTTCCACTCCAAGGTGTTCCCCAGGTTTCGTCCACATTGCTTCGGTCTTCCGACTCTCGTTTAGTAGTTGTAGAAAACTACACTGCATTAGGCCTACAAATTGGGTATAGGGTGTAGAGAGACGGTGTGTTACACTCCAAGGTGTTCCCCAGGTTTCGTCCACATTGCTTCGATCTTCCGACTCTCGTATAGTAGTTGTTGAAAACTACACTGCATTAGGCCTACAAATTGGGTATGGGGTGTAGAGAGATGGTGTGTTCCACTCCAAGGTGTTCTCCAGGTTGCCTTTCCTGAGCTTCGATCTTCATGCTCTCGTTTAGTAGTTGTTGGAAACTACGCTGCATTAGGCCTACAAATTGGGTATGGGGTGTAGAGAGATGGTGTGTTCCACTCCAAGGTGTTCTCCAGGTTGCCTTTCCTGAGCTTCAATCTTCATGCTCTCGTTTAGTAGTTGTTGGAAACTACGCTGCATTAGGCCTACAAATTGGGTATGGGGTGTAGAGAGATGGTGTGTTCCACTCCAAGGTGTTCCCCAGGTTTCATCGCCATTGCTTCGATCTTCATGCTCTCGTTTAGTAGTTGTTGGAAACTACGCTGCATTAGGCCTACAAATTGGGTATGGGGTGTAGAGAGATGGTGTGTTCCACTCCAAGGTGTTCCCCAGGTTTCATCGCCATTGCTTCGATCTTCATGCTCTCGTTTAGTTGTTGGAAACTACGCTGCATTAGGCCTACAAATTGGGTATGGGGTGTAGAGAGATGGTGTGTTCCACTCCAAGGTGTTCTCCAGGTTGCCTTTCCTGAGCTTTAATCT